>NC_135869.1:6541461-6548961 GCF_031162955.1 Sander vitreus | reverse complement strand
GGACTCGAGTCACCATTTTGATGACTTGCCATTTAACAAAAAAGACTGAGACTCGACTTTGACTTGTAAGTCAATGACTCGAGACTTGAGGCATGATGACTCAGATGACTTGCGTGTATTCCTAAGTTTGAAGGTTAGCTGTTAAATATAAAATAATATAATTTAATGTTGTTACGTTTCTGTGTAACTATCAAGTGAGCTGAGCAGCAGCAAAAAGTGATGGGTAGGGAATATGAAATAAATAAGTTATAATTTGTTTTTGCTTTGATTATTTGCTTTTACATTCATTTCACTGAATATCAATAAGTATAATACAGACTCAATTCATTGTCATACCTTTTGTACTAGTTATACAAACTAGCCAATCATTTTATTAGATAATACATTAACTAATACCTTGTCTATTCTATTTAAAATGATCTGATACTACAGGTAAGAGTGTTTTATCTTGGATGTAAGTTACTTGATTTGGGACTTGACTTGACATAATCTGTGACTTGACCCAAAAAATACAACTCAAGACTCAAGGACCAAATTACTTGAGACTTACTTAGGCTTTGAGCAGAGATTACTTGGTCACAACACTTACTTGGTCACGCTAATTACTTCAAGGAACTGACAAAATTAGTTAATGACAAGGAATTGTAGAATCATGATCTATTTGAGAATTCCAGACATGTTATTAGATTAAAGTACTTTAATGTGATGATAGTTTGGAAATTCAATTTGTGGACTCTTGTTATGAACTCGAGACTAATGCATTTGTCAGCTGAACAATATTACAAACGGACACAGAGGCCGAACTCAACACACAGACGTTCCTTACTTTATCGATTGTAAACATGCGCTACGGGATATGGATGCCAGCGGCAGCAGCACACACATATTTCAACACACATAGACAGACACAGAAATATATTCACACAAACACACCAACCTGTTGATGCAGTACGGCTGTAAGATATGCATGTTGCTCAATTTGCAGGAATCTCAGAAGAAGAGAATGCAACCCAGCGGCTCGTTTCTACCGTTTCAGCCTCCCAGCAGTCAGCACGAGTCAGTGCACGTTTCCAACTCAGCCTTGTTAACATTAAAAAAAAAAACAGACTGTTGTTGCACCGTTTGAGTAGTATTGCAATAGTGCCACTTCTTTAAAAGCAGAAGTCTGAGTGTGTTTGGCTAACTGCAGCTTTTGTTGATCTATAAACCTCTAAGAGAAGGTCCTTTAATCTCCGGCCCCCGCCAAATGAACCAACCTCCCAGTGACCTGAGCACTCAAGTCCATCCCAGTGAAGTCCAGTAGAGTCTAGAGCGATCAGCTGAGATATCTGAGGCAATAATGGCTCTCTGCCTCAAACCTCAGGCTGCAGGAAGGAACAGCTACTCTGTTTATTTCCCTCTCCCTCCTCCCTCGTTCTCTCCCTCCCTTCTGGTTGCTTTGGTCCAGCCTCCCCAGCTCCCCCGTCTCCCTGTCTGTCGTCTGTCTGTCTGTGTGTGGTGACACGCTCCCAGTCATCTTTGTACAACCCCTCTCGCTCCTTTTCACTTACTGCCTTTGCTATTCTGTATTTATTTGATATTTCTCCTCTTTATTTCTTCTCCTCTTTCCTTTCTCTATTCTTCTATCTCCCCGTCTCTGTCACCTGGTCTATTATCTTTTTGTTATGTTATGTTACTCCTGTCACTTTCTCCTTTCTATTCTATTCCTTCTGTTCCGCTCTTTTCATTTTGTGCCCAGAAGAAAACAAAACCAAACAAAAGTTGACTATCTACATACAAACCCTGTTAAGCTTTAATGCTACTAGATTACATAACAGCAGGCTGATGCCGTCTCGCCAGTACAGCTGAGTGACGTTGTATGAGGACACAGAGATACGTGATATGTCATCGATTCAGTTAGACTGCACTATGACCTCACTTACCTCCAAGTATAATCATGAACAGTTATTGTCAAGGTGTTGTTAAATGAACCCTATCAGGGTTCTTCTCCAGCATACAAGCTACACCACATGCTAAGCACCCTCCAATACTGTAAATTCTCAAATAAAAGTATTTCAATAATAGCCTAGGGTGTGGCTGGCAATGAAAAGGCTGGTTGCTAGTAAAGGCTGGGTAAAAAACATTGAAAGAGGGTTGTAACTAAAATACTGTTTTCACTAGTTATATCCAGGTGCCCCTGCTTTGTTGTGTTTTCCAATCAATGCTAAGCTACCACACACAGAAACGCACAGAAACCTTGCACGCTTTGTCCGATGTGTTAACAACTGCAGCTAGCAGAGTTTATACACTGCAGATAGCTGATTAATTACTGTAAGCTAACATTAGCTCCATGAGTTGGTTGAAAACACCGTCTCTGGCTGATTTATCAATGTTTCCAGGATCACAACTGTGGGTAGCAAGCTAGTTAGCAGGAAATGCTAACGCTTGTAGCTTACGTTAGAACATATAAAACACATTGTTAAATCCATTCTGTACACTTTAGCTCGTGTATTTATGACCAACCGACCCAATCCAAATCGCCAAGGGCGTGGCTGGCAATGAAAAGGCCGGTTGCGAATAAAGGCTGGGTAAAAACATTGAAGGTGGGTGGGCTTATCTTTACCATGACAGCTCTTATGGTAAATTTAGCATTATGTGCATTTCCCACGCACAAATCCCATCAATACATCAACAGAAACAAGTCATACTCCCCAACATTGCTGCCCTGACTTTTTTTAATTATCAACAACAAATATTGTTTTCATTCACTAGCTATATCCAGTCGCCTCTACTTTGTCATTTTTTCAATCAATGATAAGCTACAGTCAACCCTACTGTCAATGCTACACACAGAAACCTCGCGCACTGAGTCCGACGCATTGACAACTGTAGCTAGCAGAGTTTATCCGCTGCAGATAGCTAACTAATTAAGCTAGTGTTAGCTTTATGAGTTGGTTGCAAACACAGTCTCTGGCTAATTTCTCAATGATTCCAGGATTACTACTGTGGGTATAGCTGACTAATTACTGTAAGCTAACATTAGCTTCAGGAGTTGGTTGAAAACACTGTCTCTGGCTGATTTCTCAATGTTTCCAGAATCACAACTGTGGGTAGCAAGCTAGTTATCTGGACATGCTAACGTTTGGAGCTTACATTAGAGCATATAAATGCACTGTTAAATCCATTCTGTATACCTTTGCTCTTGTATTTTTCTTTTTTATAGTTTTAAAGAGGGTTAAAAAAACACCATCCAAACTTGACACCTTTAATATTAGACAGGTATTTAATTCATTGCTGTTAAAAATACTGCGAATTAACTCTTTGAAAATGTCAAACTGTGGCACCCCAGTGATAAAAAATACATTGTGGCAGACAGCAATGTATTCTGTTACAAAGCTTTAAATGGTGCTATAAGTACGTTAAAACCTGACAAAAAGAGGCTTTAAATACACTCTGGGACCACATGGTGGCAATAAATGCAAATACAGGAGTCTATTGCTCTGTCCTTAGGGCATCAGCTGAAAGACCGTCAGCTGGAACATGCTGTGGTGTGGTGGCTTTGACAAAAGCTTAATTGTTAAGTTAGCATGGTTTATAAAATCACTAATATTGTGTTAACTGATATCATCTCCCACACAATAAAAGAAAGGAAACAAAATAATAAAGAAGAAACACATTTACATCAGCTGATTGTCAGGCTACAGACCGTCCTGTTCTACTGGTAAGGCACCACGTTCATTTTCGGAAATCTCACCAAATGAACATGAATGAATGAAGTACTACTTTGAAAAAGTTTCTGTACTAATTACCTAGGCAAAAGTAAGTTGTGATCAGTACCATCCCTGTTTCCAAGCTGTTCTGCAATTACCTGTCACAATCTCTAAGTTCTGCATCCCTGTATTCTTTAATTTGTTTGTTGTGAAGGGCTTTTTGCTCGGAACACGTGAATCAGCTCATCAGATGACATTTTGGATGATGTTTTGCATGTACGGTGGCTCAAAGACTTTTGACAGACGTAAAAGACTGAAAATCAAACCTGTTCCAAAAACTTTAATGACTCCGAAACATTCGTCGGTGTGTAAACGTGATTGACACAACGCAAGGTTGTAATACTTTTAAACGTGTGACAATTTCAGGATAAAAAAAATGCAGACTTGTTGTGCAAAAGCCTTTACTGTTACTGAAATAACCCGTAAGAAGCCCAGCCAACAAACTGTAAATTAAATTAAGTAATAAATGCAATCTCCCCTTAAAACAGATTTGCTTTAAAATGAAGGCAAAATACTTATCTATTAAACTTTTTATATTTAGTACTTATACTGCAATGGCAAGAGGGAATACAAGGACATCAGCACAGACAGAGTGGGTACATAGACAGAGGGATCCAGTGACAATACTTACAGGAGACAAATTCCGTGATGAAGTGATACAACAAAGCACAAACCCAACTTTTGTCATTCTTAATTCTGTTAGATTGTATCTTCTCTATGCTCATTTCTTCTTTCCAAATAAAGCTTATTAGAGCATTAAAAAAAAAAGTTGCCTGACATGCACTGTATAGTGCACTTACTCAAAACAACAAACAGCAAAAGTAATTACTAAATCACGCAGGGTGTTTCGTTTTTCCTGTATGGTTAGAATAGTTTAACTGTCAGGGAAAAATGTCACTTATTATTTCATTTCATTTTTATCATAATTTCATTTTGGATTGATCTTCTCTCCCTTCATAGCACTCCTTTATTTCCTCTCCTCCCCTTAATTATGCTAACGTCTCCTCCATTATTTTTAACGACAATCCCCCTTGTTTCAGGCCTCAACAAATCACTAACAGTTTTAGCAACGCCTTAAGGTGAATCCCCTCAGTGTCAGCAAATGTCAGATGCCTCGCTGACTGGAGAGGAAGAAAACGGCATTAAAAAAAAAAAGAAAAAGAAATATGTCTAATATTATGTTGATAGCTAGTAAGAAAGCCCTTACAAGAAAGACCGAGGAGCTTACAGTCTAACTCTAGCCAAAATGCAACCTACGGTCTATTTCTGGATGTACCCGAGTCAAACTTTCGTTTAAAAACATAATTAGGACGGAAACGCCACTTTTCAGATTTACCGTATTTTCGTTTTCGGTCAAAGTGCAGAGTGTTAGGGGCACTACTATGATCGCATCAAAATCGCTATTTTTAAAACACTAAGAAGGCTCGACACACCATGAAACTTTGCTCGAAGTATCACCAGGGGCTCTACACATGAACTCGAGCATTGAGAACATGGTTCGTGTACACAGAGTTTACTAAAAAGAAAGGTTGATACTGATAGTAGTTGATTTTTAACTTGATTTGATTTAAAGAGTAAACAAGTTCTCATGTGATGGATAACTGTCATGCTCATGTGATTTACATCCTGGTATTCAATGTAATTAAGGATATACTGTATTCTGCCTGCAACCATGACAATGTCATGTCATACTGCGGTCACATGAAGCCAAGGGTTAGCTTTGATGCAGAGTGTGTCAATGTGTGTCTGGGGGTCAGCTGTGGAAAATCTGAGTCAGTGTCGGTTCAGGTCTAAAGCGTCTGTGGAGTGGGTCTGAAGTGGTATTTATTATTTTATTTGAGCTAAAATACTTATTTATTGTGTACGCTGCTGAATCTGGGCAACAAATTTCATTCCTTCATGTTTTTAACATGTTTGAATGACAATAAACTAATCTGAAGATAAACATTTGGGGGGGAGGGAATAATAAGAAAGAATTGAGCTTACTGGACCTCTGTAGCCCGCTACTCATCTTTGCGAGGCTCAAGACTTTAGGCTAGATTAGCCGCTACTAGCATCCCATACTCAAAACTCTGACCAAACTATCTGCGGTTGAGTTGCATTGTGGGTAATGTAGGCTAGGGATGCCACGTTGAGGAGGTTTCCCCAGCGGTTAATAAACCTGCGGCAACACTGATGTTACCGATTACACTGTAAATGCAACACAGCTGTGTCCGGCTTCGCTGAACCCCGGTTGAGTTGTTGTTGCGTGGGCAGAAGCAGCGCAAAACGTTGCCCGCTTCCCTTAGGCGCCCGCGTTACCATAGCATGTATATAAATATGATGATATGACCAATTGGGCTGTTGCGTTCGGCCCCGCAATCTATTTTCTGGTCTATTTTCTCTGCGAGTGACTCTGGCAAGAAAACGCACCGATCATTTTTTATAATCATTATAAATATATGATCGGATTCTGCACTTTTGCTTTTCACTTTGACACCAAATCCTCCGCCATCGCCCTGGCGTTTCCTTCAGGGGAATCGGAAAAATCTGACTCCTGCTCTGCTGCTGAGCAGATCGTTTTAGAGCTCTGATACGCAAACATTAACTACATTGTTTATTTTCAAAACGAAAAGCAAAACCACGGTGTGGGCGGTGGGCAAGGAATTTGACTGTGTATGCCCAAACACCAAACTACCGGTAAGCCTAATGTAGGTGCCAGATTTTGGCACGGAAGAAGAATGCGTGGAATAAAAGACGACGGGCCTAGGTCTGGTTCTACTGCATCGATTTTGATACTTGTAACTGTCCATTGTTAGTCAGACAATGTTATAGAAATGCATGTTCAGAATCACACAAACGTCATAACAAATAATGATAGACTTCATTCGTAAGGGCATCTCCATTTACCATATAGTGATTAGATTTTAAAAAGTGCTACAGCAAATGAAGACAGCATCAACATTATCTAAAGATTTCCATTCGAAAAATGACCAAAACGACATTTCAACATGTGCTGTTTATTTGTTGCTTATATGTTGCTGATCTTGTTTTTCTATTTTTATTGCTTAGAAGTTTTACTTTGTTTGTATTTTTTTTACATAATAAATTGACTAAATAATAATAAAAAATACATATTTACCCACACCTATGTTAAATAGCTTATTGCATTTAAAGCTATAGTGCATAGTTCCTGTCGCCCCCATGAGGAATTATAAGTAATGACAACAAAACTGTCGGCGCATCCACACATGCATACAAGCCTTCCGTGATGGCGCACCCCTCCCCCCCCTCCTCCACGCAGTTGCTAGTAGCCAAAGAGGACACGGAGGATTATAGAAACATGGACTCTTCAGAAGAGGTCATTATCTTCACTCGAGTTTCAGCGTGCAAAAGTTGCCGGACAACACAATCTTCTGAACACAGCCACACTGAGAAATACAGAGAGAGTTGTGTGGAGCTGGTAGTCTTAATTAGCTTTGTAGCAACTCATTTGGCAATGGCTTGAATGTAACGGATGTTCATTAATACAAAAAAGTTGACGCACTGTAGCTTTAAAATAAATGCTTGAGGTATTGTGAAGCTGTTTTCACAACAAATCCGCTTTGAAAATTAGTAACATTTCTGACACAGACGCATTCTTTCTTGAAGTATTATGCCATGGTAAATATCAGGAATCATTTAACTTGGATTTATTCACGCCCTGGTATGAAAGCCCTCACTACTTCCTTGTTTGTCTGTGTCACACACTAGCAAATAGGTCAAATGACCA
>NC_135869.1:6481461-6536461 GCF_031162955.1 Sander vitreus | reverse complement strand
AACTTTTATCAACATTATCAATATTTGGTTGCTGATCACCATTTACAATATCATAATAACACCTGTATACAATCTAGTTATCATGGCATATATTTCTCATGATTTACAATTACTTATAGCCATCTACTTATTGCTATCCTAACCCTAACTCAATTTGAGCGTTCCAAAACAAAGTCAAAGAGCGGTAACGGGTGTTACGGTGTTCTGCCTTGGTATCTTCTGGGCTTTTGGAAGTTACTGTTAAGACAACCCTTTTCTCGAAAAACAACAACGAAATTGACTCAAGATACTTATCCACATGATAAAGGATGTCTTGAATGTCCCAAAAATATTAACAAATTTTCGACCAAAAACAAAGTTACTGCCTTTTGCCTTTGCAGGGCAGTACATTCCTGCATCTATTAGAGGAAACAAAAATCTAATTTACTAAATTAGACTAAATTAGGGTAAATTGTACTGTGCAATTTTAATGTTTTTTTTTCTAGCTTTTTATTCCCTCTTTATGGCTAAAGTTCACAGCTACAGTTAGACCATTCAGATTAACAGTAAAGGCAAATGTACGCTTCTCTGCCAGATTGTTGTATTTTCAACACATTTTAATGTGTAATAAAACTCATTTATGATCCAATTTTGCAGCCTTAATTAAGGAAAATAAAGAGTCAACATTTTATTACTCTTCTACTGCGTCTTTTAATATTCTATCAATATCTCCATCACGATTGTTGTATGTTCTTGTTTCATTGCTTTTTGCTGCTCTGCATGTTTGCATGTACAGTTGTGTTCAGAATAATAGCAGGGTGTTTAAAAAAGTGAATAATGCTCAAAATCCTTAGAATAGCTTTTAATTCCATAATATCAATGCACTGGGAACACTGCACATTCAATTCCAAATCAAAACATGACCAACATTGATCAGGTTTGTCTTATACCTTTACAGAAAGTGAAGAAAAAGGAATATTAGGCTGTTCAAAAAAATAGCAGTATTTGCATTTTTCTTTACAAACTCAAACATTTACTGTATAAACTGAAAAATGTCTCAAGGGTTTGCTTTACTTTGAATCACTGCACTAATATTTAGTTGCATAACCATCATTTCTGAGAACTGCTTCACATCTGTGTTGCATGGAGTCGACCAACTTCTGCCACCTGTGAACAGGTATTCTAGCCCAGGACCATTGAACTACATTCCACAATTCCTCTGCATTACTGGGTTTTGCCTCAGAAACAGCATTTTTGATGTCACCCCACACATTTTCTATGGGATTGAGGTCTGGGGATTGGGCTGGCCACTCCATAACATCAATCTTGTTCATCTAGAACCAAGACTTTGCTCGCTTACTGGTGTGTTTTGGGTCATTATCTTGTTGAAAGACCCATTTCAAAAGGCATTTCCTCTTCAGCATAAGGCAACATGACCTCAAGTATTTTGATGTATTGAAACTGATCCATGATCCCTGGTATGCGATAAATAGGCCCAACACCACAGTATGAGAAACATCCCCATAACATGATTTTTGTACCACCATGCTTTACTGTCTTCACAGTGTACTGTGGCTTGAATTTAGTGCATGGTGGTCGTCGGACAAACTGTCTGCGGACCCTAGAACCAAAAAGAACAATTTTGCTCTCATCAGTCCACAGAATGTTGCCCCATTTTTCTTTTGGCCAGTCAATGTGTCCTCTGGCAAATTTCAACCTATTCAGTACATGTCTTTTTTTCAGCAGTGGGACTTTGCGGGGGCTTCTAGCTGATAGCTTTGCTTCACATAGCCTTCTTCTGATCGTAACAGTACTCACAGGTAACTAAGTCTTCTTTGATTTTCCTGGAGCTGATCATTGGTTGAGCCTTTGCTATTTTGGCTATTCTTCGATCCATTCGAATGGTAGTTAACCATTTTTTCCCACGTCGTTCAGGCTTTAGATGCCATTTCAAGGCATTTGAAATCATTTTGGCTGAGCAGCCTATCATTTTCTGCACTTCTTTATATGTTTTCCCCTCTCCAATCAACTTTTTAATCAAAGTCCGCTGTTCCTCAGAGCAATGTCTGGAACGACCCATTTTGCTGAGTATTTCAGTGTGAAATGCACTATAACCAGCATGCACAACATTTGCTTCCTTACTTCCTTCCTTAAATATGGGCCATAATTGACACCTGTTTCTTCACAGAATCAATCACTTCACTAATTGAACACAACGCTGCAATTATTTTGAACATGCCCCTTTCAATTACAGATTCAATTACACAGAATGAGCAGCATGCATGTCATGACTGATGGGTCTGTTGGTTTTCTATGACTCTACAACACTTACTAGTAAATTATTTGCCATGTAGAAATATCACTTCTACCAAAAAAATTGATTCATGAGGTTAGTGATGTTGGACTGCTATTATTTTGAACACAACTGTATTAAGAAACTGACTATAATCAGTGTTGCTTGCTGGCATGGCTGAGTGCACTAGGGCTGCACAATATATCCTTTTTTGTATCCTCATCGCAATATCAACTGGCGCAATAAATGACGATTTGAACTAAGGAGCCTGATTCGGCTGCCAATCTCACAGTCGAATTGTCGCAGTGTCTGAAAATGTGGTTATGAGACAAAGGATCATTCCTTTGGCTTGATTGATTGATAGATCGATCGATCGACTTCATTGATCCAAAACTGGGAAACATATGTGCTACAGCAGCAAAGATAAGGCACACAGCACAAATAAATATGTATTATATATATATATATATATATGCGCATGCTAAATGTCTGATTTTAAACCGTATTGCTTGGTTTGTCCCAGTAAATCTTGATAACCTATTTTGGTATAAATATTAGCCTATTATTAATACTGATAATAACAATTAAAAGTAAGTGTACTCATGTGGACAAAAATCGCCAGTAGTCAGTACTGCTGAGCACTGGCCCATTGCAGGCACTGATTTACTGCTAATGACTGATCATGACTCCATCCATATTTGTCTTTATGCCCTGACCACATAGAAGACTTGATTCTAACTGGCTGGAGGGAGTGAGCAATTTTCAGACACATGCGTGATCTGACGTCCGTATCACTGAAATCAAATCAAACTCAACTTTGGCTCTTACTAGACCAAAATCTCCAACCATGTTATAATGCGGTTTAGGTTATCAAAACTAATGCACTCCTTATTATTAATCATTATTAACCGTGTCATGTTTCTGCAGAGTTCAGAGTGGATTATCCTGCTAACACCACGGAAACATGCCAGAGATTCAAATATTAGTCTAGTCATAGTTTAGTGCATGTGTGTCAACTCACTATTACTTTCAATGCAACCATACTATAAAATAACTAATAATGAAGACCTGTTACTCTCCATGCAATGTCACGTTTGAGCCCACCTCAGGTGAATGCACCATACCATCCGAGGAGCAGAGATTGCCAGATGAGGGCACCAGAGTCACCACAACACCAGTGGTCTGGACATATATGTGACCTGAGCCAACCACGTTGCTGCACAGAGCCTGCCTTTTAACAGGCTGCTCTCACATCGTTTGGCATGACCACTGTAAAAAATGGAATATAGTTGCTTATGAAGAGTGGCTGATTCCCTTAAGATTGATTTATGTACATGGCAGAAATACTTGTACATGCATTCAGAATGTGTACTTGATCAACTGTGCATGTGCATTAGTAACACTGATACAGTTGATACAGAATCTATGTTCAAAATGATGACCCTGGCAGAAGTAGAGTGCAAAAATATCACACTTCCTAACCAAACTTTGTGGAACATTTTGTCTTGTCAAGAGTTATGGTGCGTTCCTTTTGAACTCGGAAGTCGGAATTTCCGACTTCCAAGTCAGTAATTTCAAATGGAATGCCCCCTGATGTCAGATTTCCGACTCGGAAAGTCGGAAAACCTCGCAGTA
Source organism: Sander vitreus (assembly GCF_031162955.1). Classification (NCBI taxonomy): domain Eukaryota; kingdom Metazoa; phylum Chordata; class Actinopteri; order Perciformes; family Percidae; genus Sander; species Sander vitreus. Next base: position 6,532,554 of record NC_135869.1, on the reverse strand, counting down.
CCCCGAGCAAAGCCGACCTCAAAATCCAACATGGCTGCTCCGAGCATCAACAGTAGTGAAAGCTGTAGTAATATACTGTTTGTTAGCACTTCTGTCTTATTTGTGTCTCATTAAATCATTCATACACACAGTACTGTCCAACTTCTGTCTGTGGATATGTTGCTGCGGTTTGTATGCCAAAGAAAACCCTGTATAATGCGTTGTTATCAACCAGTATTGCTAACAATGGCAAACCTGGCTAAAGCTAACCCTCCCGTTATTCCGACTTGTTGTGCTGGAACACAGTTCACTCTGGTGTGACGTTATTCCCAGCACCGGCTTCTGACTTCCAAGGTAAATGGAACGCAGCATTACACCCCAAAGCTTTTGCATTAGCAATATATGATTTGTATGAACCAATTGTACCTAAACATGGTTTGAAAACAATTTTTTTCTATTGTTTATGAATTGTTTAAGAGCTAATTTGTCAAGCATCTTGGAGTGAATATAACAGTACAATGGCAGATAAACTAACTCTTTAAAGCACCTTAAGGGATGGCAGCTACTAACAATTAATTTCATTATTGATACACCTACCGATCATCTATAATAAATATATAAAAAGTCAGTAAATTGTGAAAAAATGTCCACCACAACTTCCTGACGTTCAATGTGAGGTCTTCAAATGTCCTGTTATGTCCATCCAACACCCCCAAACCCTAAAATAATGAATACTTACAAGTCTGGAGCCAGCGAGTCTTTGTCACTGTACTTTAAAAGAAAACGATTTATCAATTATCAAAATAACTGACGATTAATTTTCTGTTGACTCATTGATTAATCGCCTAACCATTTCAGCTCTAGTTCATTGTGTATGATAACATCAACCAGGGCTACAACTAACAATTATTTTCACCTCTCTGTTGATCCATCGATTATTTTTATGATTCATTGATTGATCTTTTAGTCTTCCCTAAGCCCAATGTGACATCTTCAAATTGCTTATTTTGTCCAACCAAAAGTCCAAAACCAAGAAATTGGATTTAAGTGTTGTAAACCAGAGAAAAGTTGCAGACCTTCAAACGTGAGAGGCTGGAACCAGAGAATACTTGGTGTTTTTGTTTAATGAATGACTTTAAGGATTAATTTGTTATGAAAATTATAGGTAATTCATGCACTAATAAATTTCAATTAAAGTGTCTGACTTTTTTTGTTTTTGTTTTTTTTAAATGGGAATTGTGGATAATAATAATAATAATAATGAAAGAAAATATGGCTTTATTCTTTATAACAGTATCTGACAGTTTGTTTCTGCCACTATTTTCTGATGCTTTGAATGCATTAAACCCCGCCAAAATAAACAGCTACATAAACATATACAGCTGACCAGCTGAGCTCCACTTCTCCAGATGTGACAGTAGATGGCAACAGAGAGTGGAGATGGACCATGTATACACACATCCAACACCAACAATAAAAATATCTAATGTGCAGCATTTGATTGCTACTTGTGACAATCACAAGCAATTTGAGATGGGAGTGCTTCCAGGAGGTTTTATATACCCCTAAGCGGTTATCAGATCAGGTAAGTGATCCAGTGATAGCTGTCTGTACATCCACGGGTACACTGCAGACAAGAACTGCTAACAGCTAATGGTGCCATTTGGTAAAAAACTAAAATAGGCAAAAGAATAGGGCTTAAGTTGTAGCCACCAGCTCACTAACCCGATTCCATGGCAATGCCCCTAAACGATGGCAACTGTAGTTCAAAAACTGTAAGATGCTGTTGTCTAACATGTCAGTGTCAGACGTTAAAACCCCTGTTTTAAGTTTATTATGCCAAGCAGAAGCTAACCATCTGGCACTAATACGTACTGAGTGCTGAAGATTTTTAGATTTATGTGAAACAGTTATGTTACTCAACTGAATTTGAATGCCTGTATGCCAGCTACAAATACTTTTACATTATGTATGTGCTGCATGTTTTAATAAATGGTGCAGTCAAGCAAAGACTGACTCTCCTTTTAGCAGAGTTGACTGTCACTGTTTAGTGTATTAGATGGGTTTTTCGAGGTATTTGTATGGAACCACACGTACAGTGTTAATACGGAAGCAAACACCTGTGTGGCTAATAGAGCTGCAAAGACTAATTTATAGATGACAACTAATCGATTAATCGCCAACTATTTTGATAATTGATTAATCGATTTGAGTCCATTTTTATTGAAATAAAAAATGTAATTCTCTGATTCCAGCTCCTTAAATGTGAATATTTTCTAGTTGTCTGGGACAGTAAACTGAATATCTTTGAGCTGTGGCAAAACAAGACATTTGAGGACGTCCTCTTGGCCTTTGGGAAACACCGATCGACATTTTTTTGCTGCAACACACTAGTGTTAAGAACAACTCCATTGGTTAGTGTCGAGGAGTGTTCAATTCTAACCACACAGAGTCAATAATTACTGTCTTACAGTGTTAACATACTCTACTAGTACTACATTTGTATCTTGATTTTTGCAAACTGCTATGACTTAAAAATGAAATGAAAGAAAATGAAATAAAACGTTGCAAAAAGGTAAAGAAAAACAGAAAAATTCAGGAAGCCATTAATTAAAAGTCACTTTTTTTATGAGATAGGAGGTGCTGAAAAACTCAACCCAACCCTATTTGACACACACACACACACACACACACACACACACACACACACACACACACACAGTCTCAGAGTATGGAGGTCTTGGATGGTGTCCAAGCTGATTAGATGAAGAGAAGACGAAGCAGCACAGCATGATCAAAGATGACAGATGTCCGTTTTCCCTCCCTCTCCAGCTCTCTGTTTTCTCCACATCACCTCTCTTGACTTCCTCGCACTATCAGCGTACGTTCTGCGCGTGCGTGAGACGTAATACGTCCTCCATAACAGCAGGCGGCGCTAATCTCTATTGTCGCCCACAAAATGAAAACCGGCAGCTGATTGGACGAACGCGTCACGTGGGTCTGGCTTCTCCGGAATTGTCAGTACCCGATCCGTACCGCCTGTAAAATCCGTTCTGCGCATGTGCATAATTACGTAGTAGAAAACTAACAATGTCCCTGTGCGATTTGTACCACGCATGCGTTGAAACACTTTACGACCAAACATCACAACTTTTTTATTAAATCTTTATTATACAATACTCATAGCTACAAACAATCGAGACTTGTCACTGATCCAAAACCGTGTAGCGACGTCGTTGTTGTGTTGTTTATGTTAATGTTTTTACTTTTAATACTTCTTCTTGACTAATAACCATAGACTGCTAATTATTAATGCGATGAAGTATAAACGTACATAAGTGTCCTTTTGAAGACGGGATGACAGCTCTTCCAGCCACCACTGCTGTATAACACTATAGTAGCTACATGCTAACGGCAGTAAACATGTCATCTTAGCTGGCAATGTTGTTAAATTCTCCCCAATTCCGGGTCACACTCCTGCTGAAACATGTCCGATTGTGTAGTATTTGGTTCAGAAGCCTTTATCTGTGATTTTTGACGTTAGAAAGTGCTGCTTCGTTCCACTACAATCTAACGTTAGCATACTCATAGCTAACTATTGTAGCTGCATGCTAACGCGACATAGCCGAGCATATATAGCTATATATGTATGTATGTAGCAGGACTTTGTACCGTAAAAAAATCACCAATAAAGGCTTCTAAACCAAATACTAAACAAATACAGTAAAGTGACCGGAATTTGGGGTGAAATGTCCAGCATTGAGCTACATAATAGTTTGCTGGTCTCTCACAGAGATCTCATTTGTAGTCCTGTTTTTACCTGATACTTTCATAGAAGTACAAACACATGAAGTGAGAGGTATACACATGCTTAAACTTTATTTAATTTGAAGCCTTTATTTAATTTGCTAAATGGTGTTGTACTGGACGGCCGGACGACCCTCTGTATATCATTAACAGATACTTTAGGCAACTCCAGCAAACACCTTGTAAACTTCATCTCTGCCATCATAACGGTCTACTGTCACTGTCTAATGTTTTCTTCTGGTAACCAGAAATGTCCAAACATCCTTACGCCAACGCGTGCATAGAGCTGTGAAGTTTGCCGGTGTTCGCGCAAGCGTAGAACTGATCAGGCAGTGTCGTAAAACACGCTGAGTTTCTGCGCATGCGCAGAACGGATTTTACAGGCGGTACGGATCGGGTACTGACAGGAATTTCAAACGAAAATAGTTCACCGAAACGTGTTTCTGAAAACATTTTAAGCGAGAAATTGGCCATGCCGTTGCTGAATCTGTCTCCATTTCAGATCGACAAAGTTTTAAATATTTTCGTCAGATTTTGAGACTCTAATCCCGCTCATCATTTCCGGGTTAGCGCTCCACCAATCGGATTGGCCATTGAGTCCGACTGCCCACCTTCCAATTCAACATGTCAAATCGGCCCAAATGAAGGCCGACGGCCCCTCAGACGGACGACGGCACGGAACACACCGAACAGACTCGAGTCACTGACCTCGCCAGACTGTCCAGCGGCCGATAATCGAGTTGGTGTGTCAGGGCCTCTACCCCTTTTTAGCCTTTAGCTTAGCACAGAGCCATTGCAACCATAAACAACACAGGCTCGGGCCGCGTCATCCTCCCCAGTTTCACTCTCTCACCCAAAAAAATCATCACGTCCCGTTTCATATTTTCACTGTTTTACTGTGTGTGTGTGTGTGTGTGTGTGTGTGTGTGTGTGTGTGTGTGTGTGTGTGTGTGTGTGTGTGTGTAGTATGTGTGTATATATATATATATATATATATATATATATATATATATATATATATATATATATATATATCTCAGCATTATGAAGCAACAGAATGGAACACTGTGCTGAAACAGTGCAGAGTGTACAGACACCCTAGTGTTTGAATGTAATTTTGGAATGTCATCACTGATGTAAACCTTTTTATTCCTCCCCTCATCCCTGCCAGCGCTCACCTTCACCTGATGGAATTACCACAGTCCCTCTGACATTTTGTCAAAGGAAACGTTTTTTTTCTTCTGCCAAACTGCTGTGTGCATGTGGTAAAACAGTCGAAAATTAACTTATACATATTTCAAATAGACACAGAAATGGAAGAAACAGGTAAACCTAATTCTATAGGCATGCCATCCCTCCTCATTTCAGCCTCTTGTCTCGATCTCTTTCCTTTAATTTTCGCCCTTGTTCTTTCCAATCCCTATTTTACTCTGGGCCAGTAGCATCGTGTCCTCCTCTGCTCCTCCCTCGCTCCACTTTCATTCTTTCATTTACAGCAATCATTTGCTCTGTGTGTTCATTGTTTTCTCTGTTCTCATTGACTATGCATGGCTGCCGTTTCTCTTCCATGTAATTACAGACCGCTGGGAGTGCGTGTGTGTGTGTATGTATGTATGTATGTATGTATGTATGTATATGATTTCATGTGCGCATTCACGTACATTTCTCAGCAGGCATGCATAAATCAGTGCATTTATATGTGACTGTCTGCCTGCACACAACTGTGTTCACACTAATAAGTTTGCATCTCTGTGTGTGCGCACTTTAGTGGGCATGTGAGTGTGCACATGCACATGTAAGAGGGAGCACTGTATAGCAGCTTATCTCTTCAGCGCTAAAAAAAACTTTCCTCTGTGCATTAATTTTGTACCTTCCTCCTGTCAAACCGAAACTCACTTTCTCCTCTTTCGCCCTAATCGTCATCTATTTAGACTAATGACAAATAGTATTTTAAAGTACCTTTGTGGGTGGCAAGTGAGGGGCGGACAATAGAGGAGCTACTCTATGGAAAATGTGACATTTTGTAAGCAATTAAAGGGATTTAAATGCATTTAATCCAGCTGAAAGGAATAAATTGGCTTCAGGAATAAGAATTATGGAAAGAAGGGGTTACTGAGCAACTGAAGGCAATATTTATTGTAGGACTTTGTTGAAGTTGAAAACAGAGGGATATTTCTCAGAAATGTTGATATATACACAAAATTACTCAGTTTTTCTTTCTTTCTTTTTTTACTGAGTCTTGGCTCTAAACCGTCTCTGGTTGATCTATTTAATCTGTCTAACCGCGTGTCAATCACTGCTCATGCACACGCATTCATTCTGCCTTGTGGTGGGAGGGGCTTAGGAGACCATTTTGGGCTTTAGCGGAGAGGGGGGGGGGGATGGACTGAGAAGTTGTTGATGTTCACATTTTTTTGGCTAAGTCCTGGATCTTCACAATCCTACCTACAGCACCTTTAAGTGTGTTCCACAGCTCCTGCAGCTTTGCAGCTCCGTGTTGACAAGCGGTTTCAAATCAACGGACCAAACTGCAACAACTACCTTTACTAGTGTTGCGAAACACCAGCATGCACCTGTCCTTTTCACCCCATCTTTGCTTCATGTCTCCCCCTCTGCTTTCTCCCACGGCCCCCTGCTGGGGAGGCACCTCACAAGTTAAAAAAAAAAAAAAAAAAACCTCGATCACAGATTAATAAAAAAGACAAAAGTGAGCAGCAGCTCTAATTTAATACTTGCATTCAATTGTTCAAGTGTATTAAAGTGTTATGTGTTGAAAATGATCCCTTTTAAAGTTTGTTTTAATACATTCATGTTGAAAACCGCATTCTTCATAGATTGTATGAAAAATGTCAACATTTTATAGATGATGAAAACAACAATCCAAAGCTGCAGGTGGAAATTAAAGATTAAAGTGATTTTGACTAATTTAGTTGCAAAGACATCTACTGTTGCACATCTAGTGGCCTGAGGCACTGACATAGATGAAACCCCTATCCACATGTCCTGTGTGTTGAACATTCTATCTTTCTTTAGGATGTCTAAACCGCAGACAAAGCCCCTTCTTTCTTCTGTTAAATTAAACAACGTTTAAGCAACGTACAAGGTCGTGCTGTAACGCACACATGTAGTTTTATGCAAATAGGACTGTTTGCCCTAAGGTCAAACAATAAAGAAACTGTTAGGAATAACACAATGTCCATGTTCTTTGCAGTACAAACACGCACACACACAAAAGCGTAAAAAGCGAAGACTGACCTTCTCAAATCAAAGCACTACAGCTTTGTCTCCCATATATCTCCATATCCCTGCAGCCTCTCATTCTTCACCTCTCCCGTTTCCATCCCCTCCAACCTCCCTGTTCTCTCCCTCTCTAACGATCAGCTGGCATGAGGGCTGCCAAGAATGCAAGTCTGCCATGGCTGACATTCTGTTCGCCTCTCCTCTACGTTTATGTGGATGATGTTAGAATGACTGCGCTCCCCCTCATCTCTCTGTCCACTATTGAGGTTATTCATTCAGCATAATTGAACCTGCTGCTGGAAACATGTAGGATCATAAGCTGATACCCAGTCTTGCTGCCCAAGCAAGAGCAACGAAACTGGACTGGATGATTTCATTTGAACCATCTTTTCTGCTGCACTATTACAGTTTCAGATGGTTTCACTCACTAAAATCTCTCTAAACAGTGTTGTTTTACTGTCCATCCACCAAAATTAAAGCCCAGAGTTAATAGTTGATATACCTTCATGTTGCCTTCAATTCTTTACAGTGTGTTCACAACACTAAGCCTCAAGGTTGCTTCTTCAGGCCACACAGAGATCTGTGATTGGTGGAGCTTGTTGGGGTTGTACACAGGGTTGACAGGCAGACACTATTTGGTAGGGTTGGGACAACATATCAATACAGCAATATATTCGCAATATACGTCGATAAAACCTTGGACTAGTCTAGTTCATTGGATGGACTTAACCTCTCGCCCAGCCATCCTCCCTCTGACCTCTCCTTCCTCTTCTAATCCTTTCCTTATATAAAACTTGTCATGGCCTCTCTGAGCTCCTCATCCATCCAATCTTATATGTGATATTATCAGTTGAAGTCATTTTGAAAATGCCATAGGTACTGTGGAATTGAGAAATGAACCCAGAGTGAACCTGAATCCCAACACCATACTGTCTGCCAGTGTCTCTATGCATGCGAGCTTCTCTTGTTAACCTTTTCCTCTCCGTCTTCAACACAGTGTTAATCTGCTTTTAGCGATTCGACTATGAAGTTTTCGCACTGTCCCTGTTCTCAACTCACAGATAGAATACCATTCTCTAGACTGAGAATATATTGTGTCAACTCCATCCAAAGATGACAGCATGGTCAAATACCTGCTCTTTACCCCGCATTAAAGGGTTATCTTGTTTTTTCAACCTGGACCCTATTTTCCTATGCTTTTATGTTGACTAAGTGACTGATGGGAACAACAATCTTTGACAATGGTCTAGTATTAAACAAGATCGCTGCAGTTGGCATCGGCGAAACACGCTACAATGTAGGTTAATAGGGCAATTGTCCAGCTTGTATTTACCTTCACAAAAGTGAAGTTTTCCCGCTGACAGGCTCAGATTAATATTCTTAGTGTCTGACAACATAATGGAAAGGATCCCTTCAGAAATAGACCTTTAAAACCTCTTTGAGATCTTTCTGTTTAACCAGAAACCGCTCTGAAGTCGCTGGCACTAAACCCACCAGACTCTATTTAAAAAGCAATACTTTTAGCGTGTATAGCGCCAACATATTTTCACATGTAAACCGGTAAACTATGTGTTTATTTCAACCAAAACTGGAGTTGTGATGGTTGGAAAAGTGGAAAGACGACCCAAGACGACTTTTCATAGTTTTATTTTGTTTCTCTCAACTTTGAATGAAGTGTATTTTAGGCTATGCTAAAATTGCTGTTTATTTACATGGAGTCTGGTGGCTTTAGCGAACGCAATTTCGGAGGAGTTTTTATGTTTTAAAAAAGGATCTTACTCTTTAACAGAAAGGTCGACCTCCTTAGAAATACTTTCCAGTTGACATAAAACTTAAAATGGCTATGACATGGATTTATTTAATCACTGGAGTAAGTCAAGATAATCACTGGCAAATGTATTTTTGCATCAGTGTGGGGCAAGGAAAATAATTAAAATGCAAGGCTCCAGCCTACGTAAATGGCCTGATGTTTATACTTGTGCGTTGGTGTGTGTGTTGATCTCTTTAAGAGAATAGCAGGGCCGGCATGTGTGTGCGTTTGGGGAGTGTGTGGTAGAGCAAGTGAGAGAATGACGGTGATTAGCTTCTGAGCGAGCATCGACTCTAGCAGCATAATGAGAGAAACAAAGTGTCTCCCCTGTGTTTTCTGACCACTGTAGCAGAAAAAGGAAACCCTCTCCTTGATTGCATGATGTTCACAGAGGAGGAGAACCAGGAAATGAGTCAGGGGAAATGCAACACTGCCAAGCGACGTGTGTCGCAGCGACGTGCAGTTACTTTTTTAAATTTTTTTTAAAGTTCCTATGACATGCTGCTTTTTGGATGCTTTTATATAGGCCTTAGTGGTCCCCTAATACTGTATCTGAAGTCTCTTTTATATAAGCCTTAGTGGTCCCCTAATACTGTATCTGAAGTCTCTTTTATATAGACCTTAGTGGTCCCCTAATACTGTATCTGAAGTCTCTTTTATATAGACCTTAGTGGTCCCCTAATACTGTATCTGAAGTCTCTTTTATATAGACCTTAGTGGTCCCCTAATACTGTATCTGGAGTCTGTTTCCTGAAATTCAGCCTTGGTGCAGAATTACAGCCACTAGAGCCAGTCCCACAATGAGCTTTACTTAGGCCATTTCTCTTTCTGTAGCTTTAAATGCTATTGAGGAGGAGAGGGGGGGGGGCAAGGTGGATGGTGGGGGTGTGGCCTTGACCAACTGCCATGCTTCGCTTGTTTGAAAGCCATGATGTCTCTCTCTTTCTCATGGGTGGGCCAAATTCTCTGGGCGGGCAAAGCAGAGAAAGGGGAGGTAACCTTTCCCCTTATGATGTCATAAAGGGAAGATTCCATATCGGCCCATCTGAGCTTTCATTTTCTCAAAGGCAGAGCAGGATACCCAGGGCTCGGTTTACACCTATCGCCATTTCTAGCCACTGGGGGACCATAGGCAGGCTGGGGGAACTCATATTAATGTTAAAAAAAAAACTCAAAGTGAAAAAAAAATGTTGGGTTTTTTTTATTAGTCTTTATTTTTATGACAGCTGAAGGCATGAAAGGGGAGAGAGAGGGGGGGAATGACATGCAGCAAAGGGCCGCAGGTTGGAGTCAAACCTGTGGCTGCTGTGTCGAGGAGTAAACCTCTTTATATGGGCGCGCGCTCTAACAGGTGAGCTACCCAGGTGCCCGTGCAGTTACATTTTCAAAGAGGAGGTGCATGCACGTCACTCTGCCGTGGCTTGGCCGGTTCTCCTCCTCCATAAACAACATGAAATCAGTTGGGAAAAAAAAATTAATTTCCTCTAACCTTATATCGCACAAGATATTGGATGTTTTGAGAAGAAAGACGGTATTAAACCCTGATGTGATTAAGGACAATGACCTCCACCATGGTGCACAGAGCAGTGGTGTAATAAATGCTTCTCATCAAAAACTATTTTTTTATGTTATATGTTGTTACAGGCGTTGCCTTTCTAGGGGGTCTTCATCCTCATTTATCCTGCAATTTGGGCAATTTTATTCCACCCAGGGTTTATTAAAAGACTAATAGGGATTTATGGTTTGATTGCTTGAACCTAATTAAGCTACCGGTCACTCATTAGTCCTATATCAACAGTTTTGATTGGCTCTTATCAGTCAAGCTCTTTTCAATAAATGTGGAGTTTTCATGGACATACCGATAGGATAGGAAAGAAAAGTGTTTACAATGTTCTGGAACCCAATGTGCAGACAGACCGTGCTCGCTGTTGTTTTTCAGGTTTTCTGTTTTAGTTCAAACTTTAAGGTCATTTTCACATTATGTATAGTTAAGGTTTTAAGGCAGAAAAACACTTGGAACAATGAGACGGATGTTTACAGAAAGCGGTTGTTTGCAATGGCTCAATGGTCAAGTGATACAGCGCGCAAAAAGCTCCCTACATGCTTTAATTTTGCAGAGAACCACAGAGCAAAGAACTGCCTTTTTTATGAGGCTGACCTATTTTAAAGCAAAGGGATATCATGCATGCTTTAACAGGGATGTTCTGGTCAACGAGTACAACTGAGAAGGGAAAGACAAGCAAGGGAACGTCGATTAAAAAAATATTCCAAATTGCTCTGTGTGCAAGTACCAATTAAATAGTTCATGAAGCCAGCTTCGTTATAAAAGTACAACCCAAGGAAAAGAAAATGACACAAGCATTGACACTACAGCAAAACGCTGCAGCAGTGTGTTCAGGGTAACGGTACTGGTAGAAGATCAAACACAAACCAGGAGGATCAGTTTGAAGTAGTCTATATCCTCGACGTTCCACCTCCGGGATTGCTCCGGTGCCGCAGGAAATTCCGCCGGATGCATGTATTTTCGCCGATTTCCGTTTCCTTCCGCTTTCTTTTTTGTTGGAAATTTAAACTCCGGTGGATTTCTGAGGACTGTGGTTAACTGCTCCTCAGATCTCTGCAGGGTAAATCCAGACAGCTAGCTAGACTATCTGTCCAACCTATTTTGCATCAGCTCCGTCCGGTGCTTAGCACCGCCCATGATGATTGTGATTGGTTTAAAGAAGTGCCAGTAAACCAGAGCACGTTTTTCTCCCATCCCGGAATGCTGTGTGGACTAGCCAGACCCTCCTCCGCGCCGCAGCGTGTGGATGGTCTGGCAAAGCGAGACTAAGAAATGACAAAACTATGTAAAGTTCCTAAGCAGCATTGTTTTTGATGCTGCAGATTATAGGCCTTCTATCTGGTATGTGTCCTTGCAGCATGTATGGCTGGCCAACACAGTGGCTTACTGGTTGACATTGCAAGGATTGACTTTCCAACCCTGTGTTACTAACCACTGCAGTGGAATGAATGAGGAAGGGCTCTAAAGGCTGGATTCCGCGTTCCGGCTGCGCCGTGGTTTTGTTGGGTCATCTGCCGTGCGCCATACTACACTGGGAGGGTCTTAGAAGCGGAGCGTCTGGCCTGCCCGACTTACATATTTTGTTGTTTTGGTCATTTTTGCTGGATATTTGTGCTGCAACAATAAAAGTAAGTAGTCTAAACCAGTGTTTCCCAACCTTTTTTTGTCTGAGGTACCCCCACAGTCCTGTCAGATGAACTTTGGTACCCCTTCATCAATTCCCATGTATATTCTTATCTTAACACTATTTATTTTATAAAGTAGATATTTTTAATTTTCATATGTATTTCATAGGTTGGTTTGGTCAGCAATCCTATACTTCGGGCCTTCTAGGCCAGGGGTTGCATATTAATCTGTGCCTACAATAACATGTAGGGCGGCAAGCCGGTAAGCCTTTACACATACAGTACCTTTTTTATGGTGCATACAATACTAAGCTTTTAAAATAATAATTGTTGGCATATTCATATATTTATACATCATGTGTGAATGTTAAAATGTGGATGGCAACCTAATGGCTACCTTAGCTATAGGCCAGTAAGCCTATCATCAGTGTTGTGTACATTACTTTTTTTTTCAGCTTTACTAATATGTTGGATTCATGTTAATGTATATTTTTAGACATACAAATTACAACAATAATTTGGCAGACCCCCTGCAGCAACTCTGAGGACCCCCTTGTTGAAGATCTCTGTTCTAGGCTACTACTACTTGGAGTGAAGCTAAATGTTTCAACCATTACTTTTAGCTAACTATTTCAATTGTTAGCTAACTATTTCAACTTTCAGCTATTTTAACCAGTTCTCCATCACTTTTAGTTAATGATTTGAACTGCTTAGTCATTACTTTTAGCTAGTTAATTCTACCATTTATTCATTACTTGTAGCAAACATTCTTTGCTCGCTTGCTAACTAGTTTTCATAAACTCTTAAATAACTGCAACATGTAGTGTTTAGGTGTTACAGTTGGCTTAATGTGTGGACATATTCATAAAATCAAATTTTCAAATTTTTGTTTTTTTCAAATTTGTTGAGCTACTCTACAATCTTTTCACGTACCCCCTGGCAAATGTAGAAGTACCCCCTGGGGTACAAGTACCCTGTTTGGGAATCACTGGTATACACAGTTAATGGATTTCTTCCATTTGATGCAGACATGGATCAAAGATTTGTGGCTGTGTTTTAGTTGGTATAATAGTGTAGTGATGTGAAATAGTGTAGTGATGTGAAATATGATCGGGAGTCTCCACAGGCTGTTTATTTAAAAAATATTAACTGGATGCTCTAGCCGTTCCACTTCCTGCCCAGCAAGTGAAACGGCCCGCAGCTCCGTCTAAAACAGACCAAGCACGTATTTGTTAACATAGCGGGATGCGCTGGGGCACGGCTGGTGGAAACACAAGCAGTCTTGAGTGGCCACATACGCGCCTGGTGGAATATAGGGGTAAGGCTCACTGACTGTGTTGTAAACTGACTGAGTTATCAACTGCAACATTTCCTAAAACCATATATTGGAATGCACTGATGAAGAAATAGTTTAACATTTTCAGGAAAAGTGTCTGTGGGTTAAAGGAATGTGTTTTGCTGTGATGGGAAATATGCTTGTTTTTGTTTTTTTGCCGAGTTATATGAGAAGATTGATACCACTCATGTCTGTACCGTTAATATGAAGCTACAGCCAGCTGCAGGTTAACTTATCTTAGCACCAAGTAGGAACAGGGGAAAACTTTTGGGCTCTGGTAATGTAATCTGCATACCAGACCCTCTGTGGAAGCAAACTTGTATGACACCTTTTGACTACTTTTGATTTAAACGTGTTGATTACTGATGCTCACTCAGCTCATCTGAAAATAAAAGACCACTGTTGTATGAAATTACACGGTGTATGCTAAAGCTTTGAAAATAGGTCGGCCAAATGTCATGTGTTATTTCTACATAACTTATTATATATAACAGTCTGATGGTGTTCCCGTGTTCGAATGTCATCTATCAGTCTGGTTGTTCCCGCGACAGTCTGCGCCGCTCGAGCTGATTTTTTATAATGAAGTTAACTGGAGCTAACAGGAGCTAACCGGAGCTAACCGCATGTGTACGCGTGCGACTGGCAGTGAGAGAGTTGGCGTCTGAGTTGTTTGTCTTGTAAGTGTCATTAAGTGTGTCAAGTTTTGTCTAAAGTTTGTATAAAGTTTGTCTGAGACTTCCTACCGAGCAGCTAGTCTCCAACCGAAGGTGTTAACCTAAAAAATTGAACTTTTCTACCTGGTTGTAACATGGATTCTAGCATGTCTGCTGCTTGCCCAGGATTCAAAGCAGGTGGCTACCCAAGGAAGAACACAGTACAGCAGAGACCAATTGCTTCATCTTAGCTCTGGGAACCTGCCTAGTATATCAGATGTAATCTTAAACTTACCAGACTGTATACGCAAGGATCACAGGCCCGGATCCTCAACATGGCAGAGAAAAAAGAGGAAGCGGGGTAAACGCGGAGGCGTCAGACTACGCCTGAGAAAGCAGGGAATGAGACGGATCCCCCTGCCCACGATGATAATGGGGAATGTGCAATCCCTTAGGAACAAGGTGGATGAACTCCAGGGAAATGTCCAGCTACAGAAGGATTTCAGGGAATGCTGCGCCATGGCCTTCACGGAGACCTGGTTGTCCAACCGGGATCAAGACCGAGACCTGTGGATTGACGGCTTTGGATTACCTGTTCGGATGGACCGGGAGGCCAGTGCAACGGGAAAGACACTGGGTGGCGGGGTATGTGTGTACTTTAATAGACGGTATTGTACCTCTGTGACTGTAAATATGCCTGCCCGATATCGAACTCCTGTCTGTGTCACTACGACCATTTTATTTACCACGGGAGTTTCCACAAATTTTCTTAACAGTCATGTACATACACCCGAGGGCAAATGCCACCACCGCTTGCACTGTGATTTCTGACGTAGTGCAGAAACTACAGTCCCTCTCCCCAGACGCGCCAAACTTTATCCTAGGCGACTTTAACCATGTTACCCTGAAAAAGACAGATTTTTACCAGTATGTCACCTGTCCTACCAGGCGGGGAAAGACACTGGACCTCTGCTATGGCACAATAAAGGACGCTTATAAATCGATGCCACTCCCCCCCACTGGGCTCCGCAGACCATAATTGTATACAACTCCTCCCCACTTATCGTACTGTCCTGAGAAGGGGAAAAGTGCAAACCAAGGCAGTACAAGAATGGACTGAGGAATCAGAGTGAGTGCACAGACTGGGATAGTTTTAAAGAATCGTGCAAGGACTTGGATGAAATGACTGATGCCGTTTGCTCATATGTTGCCTTTTGTAAAGATATGATTATACCCTGCAAACAAGTAAAGATATACCCTAATAATAAACCATGGGTGAATAGGTCTATAAAAGATAATATACTAAAAAAAGACATGCTCATAAGCAGGGAACTGCCTCAGATCTACATGTAGCCACCAAAGAGATTAAAGGTGAGATATATAAAGCAAAACAAATATACAAGTCTAAACTTGGAAAAAAAAGTCTGGCTGAAAACAACCTTGGCTCTGCCTGGTCCTGTATGAAAACAATAGCAGGTACCCAGAAGCACAGTAACAGTAGCCGTGTCTTTCCAGAGGGTTTTGGATCTGATGCGGAGCTTGCCACTGCTTTCAACTCTTTTTATACACGTTTCGACAAGTCTGATTTCAGCCAGGAGGTCCAAGGACTCCAACACAAACTCAAGGATAATCAACATTTCAACATCACATGTAAAAGATGTTGAAAATGTCTTTAGTAGGACAAATATTAATAAAAGTCATGGACCTGATAACATCTGTGGGCGTGTGATCAAAACATGTACGAGAGAGCTGAGTCACAAAAATTGTTTTCCAATATATTTTTAATAAATCCCTGCAGACGCAACATGTACCAAAAATCTGGAAGGATGCGGTAGTGGTCCCAGTTCCAAAATGTAGTAGTTCAACTGATTTTAGACCTGTTGCTCTCACTTCAATTTTAAGGAAAAACTGATAATTGATAAGGCCACATATTTTAAGGATAACTGAACATGCATTGGATCCCATGCAATTTGCCTACAGGCCACGCAGGGAGGGGTAGAAGACGCTCACTCTGCTTCATTTGCTCCTCAAACATCTTTCCATCTGCTTTTAATACAATTCAACCGTATATTTTAGCCAACCGTCTTGTTGGTTGGTTGGATTCTGGATTTTTTAACAAACAGGACACAGAGAGTAAAGGTGAACGGAGTTCTGTCTGGTCAGCTTTGCTCTTCTACAGGTTCACCACAGGGATGCGTACTCTCACCCCTTCTGTTCATTCTATATACAAACATGTGTCAGAGCAAATATGTAAATAGGACCATTATTAAATATGCGGACGACTCCGTCATAGTGAGTTTGATCCATAAAAATGACAGAGGTCATGGTCCAATAATTGAAGACTTTGTCCAATGGTGTGAGGAGTCACACCTTCAATTGAACATATCCAAAACAAAGGATATGTACAGTGATTTTGGAAAAACTCCAAGATATGAGGCTATAACTATAAATGGTCAACTAGTGGATCAAGTATAATCCTATAGATACCTAGGGACAATTATTGACTCTAAATTAAATTTCCAGGAGAATTGTGAGGCTGTCTGTAAAAAAGGACAACAGCGTCTATACTGTTTGAGAAAATCGTACCATTTTAATATAGCTAAGACCATGATGACATTATTCTATCATGCTTTTATCGAAACCATCCTATCTTTCTCCCTTTGGTTTGGGTGTGTTCCAGTCAAGCACAAAAATCGCCTAAACCAAATTGTAAAATGGTCAAGTAAGCTGACTGGGGAGTCCCAGCTGCACCCCCATTTCCTGTATGCCAAACAATTACAGCGGATAAGCTATGGCTATCAAAGAAGATAGCCTACACCCTCTGAATAAGGAATTCCAGTATCTCCCCTCTGGACGGAGGCTAAGAGTTCCTGGTTACAGAACTACAAGATTTAAAAACCAGCGGCAATTACTATATTAAACAAACAGTAAAATTATTTGCACAAAACGCACAAGCACTTTGGTTATGTACTGTTTTCTATTCCTTTTTATCCATGTTGTATTACCTGTTTTTAATGTTTTAATGTTTTGTGTGTTGCATGTTATGTTTAAGGATGTCCCGCCTCTCTTAAACTAGTTTACCTACGGGTATCAATAAAGTAACCTAACCTAACCAGAGCTAATCGTTGCCAACCGAGCCTGTTCACGTTCTTCGGCTCCGTGCCCGTCACTATGGCAAGCCATTTTAACATATAATGGCTAGACAGGATATTTATGTTAGATATCCGTAATTCAACTCTTCCTAGTCAAAAAGAGCAATTCAGATACCCACAATGACATTCTTCCTATCTACAATTGTCATTTCAGATATCCACAATGTCATTCTTAATAGTACAAATGACATCACGTTTCCCATTCGTGTGTAGGGAGCTTTAATTTCAGATATCCACAACTTCCTTCTTCCTATACAGAATGAACATTCCAGATATCTGCAATAGAATTCTTACTAGGAAGAACTCCCATTTCAGATATCTACAATACAATTGTTACTAGTCAATTTTGGCATTCATAATTTTCTTTTTGCTTAACGGCAAACACTGCATCAGTTACTATTTCAGATATGTAAAATTACATTCTGGATGGGATTACTATTATAGATATCCACAATTGTATTTTTCCTAGTAAAATTGCAGTTGTTCGTATCCGTAATGACATTTTTACTAGTCAGAATGTATTTTGGATAGTCAACATTACAATATAGATATCTGGAATGTTTGTTTCATTTTGGATATCTGAAATTAGAGTTTTGACTAGTACCAATTGTATTGTAGGTTTTGGACTAGAAAGAGTTGAATTACGGATATCTACGATACATATTCAGTCTATCTGAAATGACAATTGTAGATAGGAAGAATGTCATTGTGGATAGTAAAAATGTCTAGTAAAAATGTTATAGTGGAGTTCTTTAATTACCATTCTAACTAGTGAGAATACATTAGAAATGCTATTATGGATATCTAAAATGTAATTACAGATGGGAATGTGGTTTTATTAAATGTTAAAACTGCTTGCCATACATTAACTGTAATTATAGACTCCAGCCCAAATAAAACCTGACATTTTATTAAGGTGGCTGTAAAAGTTATAAACTACAATACAGTTTGTTGATTGACAGATCTCTGTTCCGATTAGATTCTGATTGCCCCAGGACACATGTAACGTTATAGAACAAATCAGTGTGTTTATTAGGATCCTAACACTTAAAAAAAAAGAAGAAATTGAACAAGAATTAACTTTTAAGCCTTAGTGTAATAGGATTTAACAGGAGTTACCCGCAATTTCCACCAACTGCGGTCCTTCGATACCCACCAGGTCCGGATTTGTTGCGGAACGGCTGTAGCCACGACTGACAGCTGAAGTCACGAGGACCCACGAGATTTCTCAAATTCACGTATGATCGCGCAATATAACAGGATGTAGTTCTAGTTTGTTTCCATCCAGAGGAGTAGAGGGGAAACGACTATGTGCTGACCTGCTGATCTCCCTTTTTTGTGGAGATTATTGTGATTCTACCATGGGTAGGTACAATATTTATAATTATATAATCAACTTATAAAATGCTAAATGTTTATTTTGGGTTCCTTTTTGAATGTATTGGGAAAGTAGTAGGTTGTGTAAATAAAGTTACCAATGTTGTTGTTGTTGGAAATGGAAAAAAGAAAAGAAAAGTATAACAAAATTGCTGTGGTTTACATTTTACTTATGAGTGACAATAATGCTTGCGCTATTTTTGCCGGATGCCGGAGAGCTCCGCAGCAATTCAGCACAGGGCACATTGTGCGGGACAGGAAGTCGAGCACAGAAACAAAATAAACGTAATTTATCTGCTGAACCAGCAAATTTATGACAAACTAAACATATTTAATTGACAAAGCACATCAAAGGCTACACTTCAACTGTATCATCTTCTAGTTTTTTAATATGTAAATAGTTATTTCTTTCTAAATTATCTGTTAATGTTGTCGTCAAGGTTTTCAATCAAAATAATAACCCTTTGTTTGACTAGTTTATTACTGAACCCAGCCATCACGCGCCACGCCGTCACATCCTGCGCCACCCACCAGCACAAGTAAACTCTCAACCGGTGAAAAACACTGAAGCGTATTTCCCAACATGTGAAATTTGGCCTTTAAATATGAAACTAGAGTAAAGCGACAATTAGCACATCGTAAAAAACAGACCTGGCTTTGTCCATGTTAAACAAACAACCTGCCTACCAGCACATCTACAGCTTGATACATTTAATGCTACAGTATTTACTAAATCTTTAGAGAATTGTTCAGTTTTGATTGATGCCAAAATCAGTCAATTTAATGATCAATGCATTACATGTAATTAATGTAACTACAAGATCAATTTAGTGTAGATGAAGATGAACCTTTGCCAGGGGTGTCATGATTCGCCAAATCAACGATTGGATCTGACTTTCGATTGAAGAAAGAAAAACAGTTCAGAGGTGACAGCAATGCCACAATAAGGGCAACTAGATGACAGAAGGGTACTTTACAACAACAGTTTTTTTTTCCAGAGTTTACGAGGTGCAATAGAATGCACCATGAGTTTAACGAGGGGCACATGAATGCACCATTAAGTCCTGTTGGAGCCCACACGCTTTACCGTTGGTTAGTTGGTTAGTTTACATAACTAATGGGGAAAGCAACACCTGTGACTTCAGGGAAATGGGAGGATTTTGGGAGAATCTCCGACTGAGCGGTGTGTGTTGTTTTTTTCTTTGGATGTACGCAATATGGAGGGGGTGGAAAAAGAAAAAAAAAATACTAGGGGAATCGGCAGTTCTTTTGATTTCGATAATCGAAATCTCGTTTGAAATTGATTCAACAAAAAATATTGAAAAAACTACAACTGACTATGAAGTCCTCGTAGGTAATTTGTTTCATACGTTGTCTGTAAAAAAAAAAAAAAAAAACGAGTTTTAGAACTCAGGTTTACATCCTTACTGAACCCAGCAATGAACTCAGTGGCCTGAACACACACCTACATTCACTCACGTTCCACACACACACACACACACACACGTCTCAGAGAGCCCGCTGAGGATTCATTCAAAGCTCCAATTTTATGTACCTGTGCACACACACAGCGAGATAATGAGATCTCCTCCAGCTTCTGTTGGCCCCAGGTGCCCTTTATTGCGGCAGCAGGAAAACTGAGCCACTTGTTATTATGCATGACCACATACACACACTTCACCGAGCCATCTGATTGGTCCAGGTAGGTCAGCACTTCCTAAACATGACTGGGCCAAAGAGCTACACACACACACACAAACACAAGTGCTCGTACTGCCACACAAACAAGCCGGCTGATCTGAATGGCTGATGTGGGATCTGCGCTCTGTACATCACCGCGTATCGGAGCCACAGGTAGCTGGGGAAGGGTGCACGTTACCGTGGCAACACGAAGCAGAGGGCGGAGATTAGGTTATAGCACTATGATGTGAGGAGACTATCAATGATGGAGGGAAATACATGTGCGACTCCGTTTGTTTGACCGAGGGAGGGATGGAGGGAGAGGACAGAGGGTGTTCTGAGGTAAGACTTTATGGATTTATGGTGGAACCACATCCATCTTTACCTCTCTCGGTCCTCCCTCCTACGCCATTCTCTATCTTTCCCATTCTCTACCATTTACGTCTAATCTGTCTCTCTTTGTAATCTCTCCATTACTCTTTATGCTCTTCCTTTACACAGATTTTCAACTTTGTCAAATAAAGAACAGCGTGTCCCCCTTATTCCTGTACTATATCAACAAACAGAATCAATATGCATTTCCATTCAGGGTTCTCAACAATCGTTTTATGGCATGATTGCATTGTCGAATTCATTAAAGGTCCCATATTGTAAATAGTGAGATTTCCATGGCTTTTTTGACTATAAAGCAGGTGGAGGTGCTATATAAAGACATGTGAAAGTATCAAAACGCTCAGTCCACAGAGAAATGCACACAGCCCATATTCAGAAAGTGTGCCTTTTATTATATATATATATATATATATATATATATATATATATATATACACACATACACACATATATATACACACACACACACACACACACACACACATATATACATACATACACACACACATATACACAGTGGGGAGAACAAGTATTTGCAGGTTTTCCTACTTACAAAGCATGTAGAGGTCTGTAATATTTATCATAGGTACTCTTCAACTGTGAGAGACGGAATCTTAAACAAAAATCCAGAAAATCACATTGTATGATTTTTAAATAATTAATTTGCATTTTATTGCATGACATAAGTATTTGATCACCTACCAACCAGTAAGAATTTCGGCTCTCACAGACCTGTTAGTTTTTCTTTAAGAAGCCCTCCTGTTCTCCACTCATTACCTGTATTAACTGCACCTGTTTGAACTTGTTACCTGTATAAAAGACACCTGTCCACACACTCAAACAGACTCCAACCTCTCCACAATGGCCAAGACCAGAGAGCTGTGTAAGGACATCAGGGATAAAATTGTAGACCTGCACAAGGCTGGGATGGGCTACAGGACAATAGGCAAGCAGCTTGGTGAGAAGGCAACAACTGTTGGTGCAATTATTAGAAAATGGAAGAAGTTCAAGATGACGGTCAATCTCCCTCGGTCTGGGGCTACATGCAAGATCTCACCTCGTGGGGCATCAATGATCATGAGGAAGGTGAGGGATCAGCCCAGAACTACACGGCAGGACCTGGTCAATGACCTGAAGAGAGCTGGGACCACAGTCTCAAAGAAAACCATTAGTAAGACACTATGCCATCATGGATTAAAATCCTGCAGCGCACGTAAGGTCCCCTGCTCAAGCCGGCACATGTCCAGGCCCATCTGAAGTTTGCCAATGACCATCTGGATGATCCAGAGGAGGAATGGGAGAAGGTCATGTGGTCTGATGAGACAAAAATAGAGCTTTTTGGTCTAAACTCCACTCGCCGTGTTTGGAGGAAGAAGAAGGATGAGTATAACCCCAAGAACACCATCCCAACCGTGAAGCATGGAGGTGGAAACATAATTCTTTGGGGATGCTTTTCTGCAAAGGGGACAGGACGACTGCACTGTATTGAGGGGAGGATGGATGGGGCCATGTATCGCGAGATCTTGGCCAACAACCTCCTTCCCTCGGTAAGAGCATTGAAGATGGGTCGTGGCTAGGTCTTTCAGCATGACAACGACCCGAAACACACAGCCAGGGAAACTAAGGAGTGGCTCCGTAAGAAGCATCTCAAAGTCCTGGAGTGGCCTAGCCAGTCTCCAGACCTGAACCCAATAGAAAATCTTTGGAGGGAGCTGAAAGTCCGTATAGCCCAGCAACAGCCCCGAAACCTGAAGGATCTGGAGAAGGTCTGTATGGACTGCAGTGTGTGCAAACCTGGTCAAGAACTACAGGAAACGTATGATCTCTGTAATTGCAAACAAAGGTTTCTGTACCAAATATTAAGTTCTGCTTTTCTGATGTATCAAATACTTATGTCATGCAATAAAATGCAAATTAATTACTTACAAATCATACAATGTGATTTTCTGGATTTTTGTTTTAGATTCTGTCACTCACCGTTGAAGAGTACCTACGATAAAAAATTACAGACTTCTACATGCTTTGTATGCATGCATGCATGCATGCATACATAGGGCATTGGGCTGGGAAGAGGGGGCTTAAAGAGACAGGCGCTAAAATGTAGTGTTTCAGACAGAGTGAATACAGGTATATTCAGACAGACCGTTAGTCTGGCAAGCCAGACCCACATCAAGATGTTGGGTCTGGGTACTCACCATTGACAGGGCTCAATCCGAGGGGCGGGATAAACGGTTGTCTTTTAAATTCCCTCTGCACGCAATAGGATAGCGCTACAACCAGGCAGAGCAATGAAGGAGGTAGCGAAGCTAGTTGATAGATTAAACTTTTGCTGTATCCGGTCGGCAAAACTCTGAACACATCTTTCTTTTTTTAAGAATGACTTCAGTGCCGTTCTTTGTTCTTTTCTCAAAGAAAAGCTTAACTCCAGGTCTTCCAGAAGACTGCTGTTCCCAGCAGCGGCAGCCATAAGCCCGCCCACCGACTCTATACACGATGTGATTGGCCTGATTAGAGTTTGGTTTTTCCAGCTGGCAAGCCAACAGAGAGTGCCTAGACCCCCCTGGATGCAAATTAAATTTGCTGCCGCTAGGGTGCGTCTAGATTTCTAGGCTAACAGACAACAGAAACAAAAATGTTAACATTAAACCATACACATGTAACAGAAACGTAAAAGAAAATACAAGTATGACCCTAAATGAGCATGATATGGGACCTTTAAAGTAATTGAACACAGATCATAATATTAAGATAATTTTGGAAGTCTAGGCCATGTTTTTTTCCTATTGGCCTAACAGCTGTCTTGTGTTGGTGCACGGTGGCGTTGACAGTATATCAGCCTTTGGGGACATGGCTTAGGAACCAGAGGGTCACCGGTTCAAGTCCCCGCACAGACCAGAAACTGGAGAAGTGCCAGTTTGTCTCCTGGGCACTGCCGATCTGCCAAACACCGAACCCCCAAACTGCTTGGGTGTATCATGCCGTAAGGCAGCCCCCTTGCTCTGACATCTCTCCATACATAATGCAAGTGTATAGGCTAGATCATGTTTGTGTGTGAATATATACTGTATAACAGAGTAAAAAAAAAAAAAAAAAGTATACATCCTTAATATTATGCAGGTTTATTGAATCAGATTTGAAAAAAAAAATCCCTAATTGATGGGCAGCAAAATATTTTCAGGATGGTACACATTTTAATTAAATAACAGCCAAAAAGTAATATAATCAGTACGCAAATACAAATATGGGACTTTAATTTTGGATTTCCAAATTGATTCAGTAAAAATGCTTGATTTTCAGTCTGTAATCAGAGTAGTCCTCAATTGAGGTGTGATTGATTTCCTTCACCAATCAAAATCAAAGAATAAAATAGTTTCCATCCCAATTTAGTGGAATATCTTAATTTATAAAAAGGGACACGGGTAATATGTTTTATACCTGTCAATATAATCAAATTAATGCATTTGCATATACTCTTAACAAGTTATTTTGAAAAGTAAGCGTAGTCACGTGTGTATCCTGGGCCGTTTCAATGCATTTCAATGCTTGTTCTGCATCAGAAACGCAATACTTGAACTTTAGATGATACAAGGACATTATTTCAACGTAAATGTCAAGTTAATTAAGTTAATATCTATACATTTACTTATCTATTTTAAAAATGAAGCCCATTACTTATGCAGTAATGACGGTTTAATGTGACAGCAACTGCAATAACTAGATAGGAATTCAAATCAGGTCAGCACATAACCAATATATTTATACACAATTATACCTTATTTGACTGCTACTGCTGAATCACACAAAAAATAAAGAATTATCAAAAACCAGTAAAGAATTACAACAAGACTAAGAGCCAGTATACTCTGTGAGGCTACTACACAAAATGCTAATGTAAGCATGCGAACATGCTCACAATGCCAATGCGTACATGCTGATATAGCCATGGTATAATCATCGTCTTAGATAAGCATGTTAACATGCTAACACTTGCTAATTAGCGCTAAACACAAAGTACAGCTGAGACTAAAGGAATGTCATTAGTTTTGGAGGCATTTGGTCATAAACATGAAACTGAAATTTGGACTTCATGATGGCGCTGGAAGAAAGGCCAGGGGATCAAAGCGTTTCTAATTCATCTTCTGAGAATCATGAATGAATTCAATTCATCCAAGCCAATAGTTGTTGTAAGATATTTCAATGAAAACCAAAAACATGTCCTCACGGTGGTGCTAGAGAAAAAAGTCAGGGGATTACCAAAGTCATTAGAATACATTGTCTGGGAACCATGAATGCAGTGTTGTAGTCGAGACCACCTAAACCGAGACCAAGTCATCACCAAGACAAGAGTGTAACCCGACCGAGACAAGACCAAGACTTTGAGGGGTTGAGACCGAGTCAAGTCCAAGACCAAGACAGGGCGAGACCGCCAGAGCTTCCCCTGTCTCCCGCCTTCATTTTTTTGGGAGTGCGTGGTATTTAGGGGGCGGGGAGAGGGGGTTAACAGTGACACATTTCAAATTAGAAATGAGTCGAGTTACTGGTTGCATTTGAAGCAGGACGTTTTACATCCAATCACAGTAATGATGTCAACACATACAATTAGACAATGCACAGGCAACTTAGTGAAATCCCTGCAGTTGTGGTCTTGAAAAAAAAATCTTGAGTCCTCTTCTTCCGAGACCGAGTGAAAAACGCGGTCGATTCCGAGACTACAACACTGCATGAGTGTAGAAATTTAGCAGCAAACCATATGATAGATGCATCTTCCAGACTGGATCAAAGCAGTGTACCGACCAGCCAATCAACAGACCCATATTGCCATCCCTGACGCCATGCTGTCAGGGTAAAAATCTACTGTAATAGGTTTGAAATTTAAAATGTCAAACCACATGCATTTGAAATACTTTTGGGGGATGAACAGTTTCTCCCATCTCTGTGGATAGACAGAAGGCCATAAATGTGGGGTACGACTTCTTCAGCATAGTTGCCTTGTCGGGCCAAGCCTTGGTTACCACAAACATACACCAACTGCAGCATGGTAAAGTAAATATTAAATGAACATACTTAGTTAGGGATGTTTTTAAGCTACAAACTTCCCAGAGACTTGTGTTCCAAGCCAAGGCTCCACGGTATGAGGTGTCTTTGTTAGCGTGTTATTGCAGGGGTTAATGACCTTAACTGCAAAGCAACCTTTCCATCTCTCTTAATCTCCTGTCTGTCTTCTCCACTCCGTATCATCTTATTAGGCAGAAATGCCATTTAAATGTCAGTTAGTGATGCAAGGAACTGAAAGGATAAAAGGGATGACTATTTTTCTTGTATTCACTAGTATACAATGGTAACCGATATGAAAAAAATCAAACTGTATACTGTGTATTTTACACACACACACACACGGCTGCAGAGCCTCCTGTTACTGAGGAGAAGAGGAATGTGAGGGAAGCACGCTGATAAACAAGCATATTGAATTAGTAAAAAGGAACTCACCGATGCATTCTTTTCTTTACTTAATGCTTTCCCCGGTCTTTTTCTCTTCGCTGTCACACAATACGGATCTCAGTGTTTAGTCTTCTAACTTTCCAAGGTTCATAAAGCGCCGAGTTGAATCTGCCAAGGAGTTCTTCATGCTTTGCGGCTTTGCCTCCAGAGTATGAAAAAGTTGATGAGGCTTCCAAGATCTTCTCCTGCTCCGCGTGTAGCTCTAATTCTCTGGAGGCTTCACAGGGTGAAGCATAAGGCAGGAGATACACGT
The DNA here is from genome assembly GCF_031162955.1 of Sander vitreus. NCBI lineage: Eukaryota > Metazoa > Chordata > Actinopteri > Perciformes > Percidae > Sander > Sander vitreus. The sequence continues at coordinate 6,506,186 of NC_135869.1, read as the reverse complement.
CTGAGTCTTTTCGGTGATCTCTAAAGGCCTCTTGGGCATTTGCTGATTTGATGCTACTGCTTGGATCGTGAGGCTTGTGTATGATGCGACTTTGCTCAGAAGCAAAATGAAGTGAAGTGAAGTCGACTGCCGGGCAGCACTCCTGTCTCTCTCTCTCTGCTCCTCTAGAGGCCTCCTTGGCTACGGTTGCTATACTCTTGCCTCTAAGGCAAATGGAAGATGCTGAAGTGAGTTGCCTACTGGGCGGATTGAAGCACCAGGCTGGTGAGCATGTGTTACCCTGCTGGGTGGACTGAAGCACCAGGATAGTGAATGCTATTGCTGTAAAAAGTCCCCTTCCACTTTCCTTGAGTGAGAAGCTGCGTCTGCTGAGGTATATTGTTTCCTGCTGGGTGTACTGTACCAGAAGGGTGAGGTTATTGTGAGTGTGTAGCTGGTTTTATTTGCAAAATATGACCCTTTTTCCTTTCCAGGGATAACTAGCCCAATATTCCAGGCTACAAGTGTGGATCAGTACAATTTAGACAGCGAGCGGGTCTGAGCTGGCAGGTTGGTGAGAGGTCCAAGGTCATTGCTGGTCTTCACGGTTGCGGTGAGGAGTGCTTGAGAGGCAATACAGGTTGTCGTGGAAACAACAGCGAGAGGTCACAGGTGTGTTTTCTTTTCTTCTCTGTGTTCCGGTCACTGGGTCGGCTCTTTCCGTGGAGGAGGTAGGCAGTGGGAGAAAATCCCTGAGGTAAAATGGGAGAACTGTTGCACGAAATGGAGAAAAAGAGAAACTGATAAAGGATAATAAATTGCTTTTCACTTCTTTCCTTTTCTATTTCTCCAGGAGGTAGAGGAGAGGATGACGGGGAGGTAAAGTAGTGTTCAGTCTTGAGTATGTTCTCTCTTTTGTTATTTGAAAAAGAATGCTGGTGCTGTGCTAGTGTGCGTCTGAAAAAAAAAAAAAAAAGTCGACGCTTGACTCGGCCTCTTAACAGGTAGGTTTCTTCAGGGGCTCCACCTATGGAAGACAAAGCACAGAGACAGGACAACATGATTAGACGTTTTATCATTGGACTTCACCAAGGATTTTCCCCACAGATTCCGTTTGGGATTTTTAGGGCTGGGACGATATGCATTTTTTTTCCCCCCCCGATTCGATTTCTTTCACGATACATGGGTGCCGACTGGATTTGTATTGCGATTTCCATTTATTGAGATTTGATAGCATGGAGTATTGCGATTTTCCTTTCCTTCTTTGATAAAAACTAAATTGGATTAACACACTTCTAGAGACAATATATCATGAGACATTTCTAAAAACTAATTGTTTTCTAAGAAGAATGCACATCACATCAGTCAGTCAGTCTGACATTTATTTCATTTTGTAAAGAAGTACATGAAATGGATTTTCTGAATTTCTGCTTTCGCTCCGTTTTGCTGATGTGATGTAGTCACCGTCAGCGGTGCCGTATAAACCGAACATTATTTATTAGATTTTTTTCCCCCCACCCCTAGTGATTTTCATGGATGGAATCTCTAGACCCAGTCGAGTATTTGGGGCTCAGTTTGGGGACTTCAGGATTCAATAAGTTTGCCACACTTAACAACAAAGCCGACTGTTTGTCATTGCCTTTTAAAGTGTCCCACATTAGCAAGTGTCTGATCTCGTGCCCTTATCAGCAGGGCAGCATCCTTTATCACCGCCTTCCAAAATGTAGCATGACGTTTTGATGGTTTCAAATGGCTACTACAGGGAAAACTTTAAATGTTTTTATTTCACATGGCAATATGCATATTGACATGTAAAACAGAGACATTTTATTGCATTTTTGTCACAAACCCTACAGCGTGCCTTGGATTGTTTTTCGAAGGAGACTTGCATTTGAGACCAGATTCTACCCATGCAGTGAGCCCTTCACAAGATGGAATAAGCACAGTACACCTGAAGTGTCCAAAGAGCACCTGTACAGTATGTGACCACCACACGGATCTAGCAGCGCTAGGGCTGCTCACTTAAGGAAAAAAAATCATGATTATTTTAGTCAATATTGAAATCACGATTATTTAACACGATTACTCTTGGAAGGATGCAATTACTGCAATTATTACATTTAAAAAAACAGCAACAGTTAACCAAATCAACAGTGAAAACACCATATATTGCGTTAATGCTTTTCCCGTTGGAACTTTTTTTTCTCTCATTCAGAACACAAGACAAAATAAGTTTACTTGGAAAAAGTGCTATGCAAAATAATAATTTTTCTCGTTTCTCGAGCCGAAACTGTGATCACGATTAAAAAAAATCGATTAATTGCACGGCCCTAAGTAGCGCTTCTACCCCATGTCTTCGTGTAACGTTTACCACGTTCGCACCTTAGTTTAGCATGTTTGCATGCCAACATTCGCTGACTAGGCAAACTGTATCTGGTTGTAAATCAAAGTATTGGATACATTGAAATTTTGAGCAGATTTATTTTTTTTTTTAGTACACAGAGCAATGCTCTCTTTTCAGGAACGCCCTGATCACATTCATAGAGTTACACATCCACACCTGGAAGCTGTCCAGTACAATGACATGCAAAGACATGTTGGACGGGTTGAGTGATTCACGCACAGGAATGGAAATAAATCATCGGTGTGCAAAGATGTGGCGTTTCTGCACGCATCGACGGTTCTGTAGTGATGACAGAAGTGGATAAACAAATAGAGTTCATTCTGCCGCAGAATGAAGAGTGGGGCTAGCCCATCTCACACAATACAATGGACATTGCACGTGGGAAATTCTTAATACGCATGCTAAGACTGTAGATCACACAAATTTGATGGCCAGTGGGGCTGTTGTGTTGGATCGATTGATATTCGCTGCGTTAGATGGTGACGAGTGCGTACATGCTCGTTGTTGTCATAAAATGGATCTGTATGCATTATGCCCACTTTTTCTGGACACCCTGGCCCCTAAAAGGACCGGCATCTGGCGGTGCCTGTAGCCGGCTTGCAGTCACCTATTGACGGCTAAACAACTGGCACTGGTAGCCACATCGCACTGTTCACATGTGTTCACGTTACAGCGCTTCACTTAGTTTAAAATCCTTCTATTTTAGGTATAATATGGTCTATTGGTGAAGTAGCCTTGGTCACTTTGGGGGTGGGGGATTCATTTTGTCCCCAGCAGAGGCAGGGATATGTAGACTGTAGATCTGTGACCGTTAAAAGTTGTCTGTTCATGTTTTTATGGCCTTAATGGTGTTGAGCTCACAACGTTACTGTTTGCGTATGGCCCTGTAGGCACATTGGTTCTGGTTGTGTCGCCTTAAATATTATATTCTTAATTAAGGTTTGGGACAGTGTTAGTTTTACCTGTGTGTGAGTGAGAGAGAGGGGAAAATGCAACTACACAAGCTTCTCTCTCTCTCTGTGTATGTGTACAACACCTGGTAGAAGAACGCTGCTCTGTTGTTAAAAGTGTTTTGTGGAGCCATGTGGTTTGTTGACATGTTAACAGTGTGAGATACAGAGTAATCTAGTATTACTGGTATGTAGCCCATCTTTTTGAAATTGTGCCCCACCAGTTTTTTAGATATAGAAATGCCATTGATTCTGCAATAACAAAGGCTACAGTACTTGTTCAGTATGCATCACAGTTCCTGGCTGGAAAATCCATTGTTGGCAAACCCACATTCTCGCACACACACACACACACACACACACACACACACACACACACACACACTTAATCTTCCTCCATCTGTGCAAGCAGCTCTTGGGTTGGGTTTCTGTCACACACACATACATGCATCTCTTTGTGTGACTCTTTCTCAAATAGACAAACTAAGCATAATTAATGCTCACACACACACACACACACACACACGCACAAGTGGTTCATCCATGATGTTGAAAGGTTAACTCCATAGCACCTTCTGACTTTTGTTGGAAGGGCACCAGAGGTGGCCAATCTCAAAACCTCATCTCGAGATGTAAAGGCAAGTGTAACTCCTATACAATACGTCACCGTCATAAGTTGAGGTTCGCACATACAGTATACACCTGTCCTCTCTCTCCCCCCCCCCCCCCCCCGCCCACCCTCAGCAGAGGGGCTAATTAACCAGCAGCAGGAAACGGCATATGAAACAGACATCAAGATTAATCTTATGAAGGAAGATGGAAGGAGAGAGGAAAGAGACATTTGATACAATATGTATCATATTATCATGCAGGGGGGAATGAAATACATCCCTCCCCTGACAGCTACAGTGACAGATGTACAGAACAGGCAGCAATCAGTAACCAGAAACACAGTCCGAATGTCAGAATAAAAAAAGAATCCTCGAGTTGATGGCTGGTTGCCTGCCAAACTGGCTGGGAACGAGACCATCCGCCGCCAAAATAAACGACCATTTGGCCGTTGGAAAGTGGGAAAAACAGATCGACTGGATGGAAAACAGAACGAGGAAGGGGGTGACCTGTTGGCTGAGACGTACAGCGTAAATGATCCGGGGACTGAATTTGACTCGATTTCTCTTCAAATATTTCCTCTCTGTTCGTGATCCAAGACATTTAGGAATCGTGAAGAAAAGAGGAAAGGCAACAATGAATTAATCTTAACAACAAGTATTGTCTGTGTAGCTGAAGCCTTTTGTACTGAATATTAACCCTCTGTGCCTGTGCATTGTTGTCCAAAAACTATTAAAAACACATCAATGAGCCACTCTGCTGCAACGGATGAACATGCACCGGGCATTAGGCAATAGAAATTAAATCCTATATCAACGTCAATGCAATGTTATATCATAATATAGCCACAGCAAGTTGTTAAAATGACCACACAATTCTGTTAATCATAGACCTATATATTTGTGAGATTTTTGAAGACTTCCAGGAATGAATGGGCTCCGGGCTGAGTGCCACAGCGGAACACATTGTTGGTTTCGCTTATTTATTTCCTATATTTTGTCTACAGTTTAGTGCTGGGCCGATAAAATATCGATATCGTGATATGAGACTAGATATCGTCTTAGATTTTGGATATCGTAATATCATAATATGGCGTTAAGTGTTGTCTTTTCCTGGTTTTAAAGGCTGCATTACAGTAAAGTGATGTTATTTTCTGAACTTACGAGACTGTTCTATTATTTGCCTTTACCCACTTAGTCATATCTACATTACTGATGATTATTTATCAAAAATCTCATTGTGTAAATATTTTGTGAAAGCACCGATAGTCAACACTACAATATCGTTGCGGGATCGATATTGAGGTATTTGGTCAAAAATATTATGATAGTTGATTTTCTCCATATCGCCCAGCCCTACTACAGTTATAATGTCGTCTCTTTTCCGGGGCGCAGTAGTCTGCAAACACATTAATCATCTGCATGTGAAAACCAGTCTTCTGATCACAGCCAGAAGAAAATAATCCAATTTGATACCGTAAGACTTATTTTACTGTACCAACCTTATATTCATATGCAGACTTTTGTATTTAGAGTGTGAGATTTTACGGCTGGTTGGCAAGCGAGTAGGCTGACTGACTGTCGTCGTTCTGTATCTGACCCTGACCTTTGACCTCAGAGACGAGGCAAGAAACCCAAACTGGGAAGTAATCCTCCAAGGCATCAATAAACTTGTTTTCATTGTTTCTGAGCCTGTTGACTTGTCTTTTACTACAAAGAGACTGGCACACTGACCTGGAACGGCGTGCATGCACGTGTGTGTGTGTGTGTGTGTGTGTGTGTGTGTGTGTGTGTGTGTGTATACACTAAGCACAGTCTCTTGGCTGAGGCTCTGTCTCAATAATTGGCAGCAGGAAGCGATGAGGCCATACCTTGTATCTAGGGCAATTTTTTTTATCTAGGCTATTTTTTTATTTTTCATGACTCTTTTCTGCTACAACTTTGGACGTGTCCATTGGACACCCACCAACCCGCCTACACACACTCTGCAGGAACAACAGTGGGTATGCAGCCAAGTGTGTGTGTGTGTGTGTGTGTGTGTGTGACCTTCTTCCTGAGCAGTGCAACACCAGTCTGCACCGATCACACCAAGCTGGATGAATGGGTAGTTCAGTTTCAAAGCCCTTCCAGATGGTTCTCTCCACAAGAAGATGAAGAATGAAGTTATTTGCATCATGTACTGTCGATGTGAACCGAGTTACCACCGGAGTACGTCCAGTCGCAAATACCACTTGAGCTTTAAAAACGTACATATCCCTTTTAAAGTACATTTAGAAAAGATTAATAAAAAAGTGTGATTAATTTGCGATTAATGTTTCCCTGTTGCATGTTAACTTTTGAACGTAAAATGAAGCCTCCTTCTACAGTGCACCACGTTCTTGTTAAATTAGGCTGGCCCACACAACCGTTTTAGAACAAGCTAATTAAAATCAATCTGTGCACCAGAGCGAGAGGTTTTCAGTAAACTACTTGAAGATTAATTGACACTGTTGCCAATGACCACATCATTTGAGCAGCTATTGAAATACCACATGGATTTAGGTTTAGTTGCAAAGCCAAAGACAACAGCAGCAATGTGAGGCATAAAAATAAACAGAAATACATGGTTAATCCTAAATAATCGTCAACTAAAATTCACGATTGTGACAGCCCGGCTCACAGGTTCACTGCCAGCGTTAACGTCACATGGATACATTACGCCTCGCATATGCCAGCTTCCAAAGGGAGTCATGACAGAAAAAGTCTAAGAGTGAAAGTGATTTTTTTATTTTAATTAATCGTTCGGCTAATGTAAAGTCGATTAACCCTATCCTCTCTAAATCATATAAAAAAAAAAAAAAAGAAGCAATTATATAATATCATAGGAGTATTATACAGGGCTTGAAATGAAAAACTGAGTGCACTTAACGCCCCAGGGAAATGGTTTTTAAAATGCAGCACTTACCAACAGCATTTCTCACTGACATAATGAACCAGCAGACTAACAAATTGAACACATCTGGTTTCCTTTGATCATCTTTTTCAGTGGGAACCCCTGCCAAGATGCACCTGCAGCTTGAGCACACCAAAGTCCAGATGGAGCTGAGCTGAAACGGGTCAGGAAAAATGTATTTTGATTCAATGGTGGTTTACAGTTTTTCCAGGCTTTTTCAATGTAAAGTAAAGCCACACTAGAGTGGCGCTTACTGTGCTCTATGGCTGCAACACAATAAGCCTGCAAATACGGTGGCTGCTACGGAAACCAAAACTACAGAATGGGGAACAGATGATTGGATTTGAAACCACATTTTCCCCAAACGTTTCCAATAAAAACACGATTCCATTGGAATCGTAATTGTTGAAACGTTTTTGAAAGTTGGAACCGGTTCTCGATGGCCAATCCTACAAACATATAACCAAACTTAATGAAGACCTCCATTATTTATGAATTAATAGTCCAATTTATGTCAAGCCTGTTAAGTGTTGGGAGTGGGAGTTTGTCTCCCACCTTCAGCATGTGGTTAATCAAGGACCCACTCAGTGCAATTAACACACCATTTATGACTCCGAAATACAGTCTGTGCAATATGCAGGTTGTGTAAATAAGAAGCAGGATATCGGTGCGTTATGACACATGAGCAGTCCGTGCTACCAGAGAATAGAGGAATGTGAGAATGAACTCAAGTGAAGCAGCTGAGTAATGGTCGGCAATGAGAAGAGAAAGCTTATCTACAGGACAGTGTGGACCGCAAACAGAGCGCGCCTGATTATCAGTCCAGTCAGGCTGAGGTGCAATGAGTTCAGCAGCAGAGCGAGTCATGCAGCAGTTGGAATATTTGAATATTACAGTAATGTTGTTTAAACAACGGATCTATGGTACAAAATAAGACCACAGCTGTGCCATTCTGTGGGAAACACTGAACAGGGACAAGAATGCCTCTAGGGGTTTCAGAGAAAGAAAGCTGCAGACGGTATACGAAACTTCACAAGACTGGTTTCATCATACTGACTGGAAAGTGTTAGACACCGCAGGGTTCTTGCACCATTTTTAAAGTCAAATGTAAAGCTTTTTAAGACCTTTTTAAGGCCACCACAAATATAGTTTAAGACCTACAAATGTTGGGAAAAAATATTTGATCGGAAAAAGAATTGATGAGTCATTAATAAGATTATTAACTAACTTAAAGTGCCCATATTATATGAAAAAAAAAAAAAAAAAAAATACACTTTTTTCGGGGATTTGGGGTGTTATTTGTGTCTCTGGTGCTTCCACTCACATAAGCGAGTGGAAGCCTTGAAAAGCATTGAGGTTTCCCTCATTTGCAATGTCGTCGAGATACAGAGAAAAATAAAAATAGTTAAACAAATCAAGAGCACAATACTCAGAAAAAACAATTGCACCTTAATATACTGCGATTAAGGGAGTTTTCACACCTGAAAGTCCAAACCATGGTCTGGACCAAGGTTCCTGTTATTGTTACATTATATACATTTGATCCGGTAAGTTTTGGTTTCACACTGCAGTTATGCAAGCGCACTAAAGATCTATGTGTGACAAAACTACGTCCTGCCGTCATCACATACGTGAGCTGCGTCTCCAGATACTTAGAATTGATTGGTTTGTAGACGGGCCTCCCAGTCCTCTCGTATCCTCTCTCTGTGTCGGAGTTTTTTCAACTGACTGCTGCTCTCCCCTACTGCCGAGCCTCTTTTCTTTCTTTCGGGAGCATTTATTCAGAGACAAACGGAAACCTACACTGTACATTTACTACCACTTAACAAGTAAACTGCTGATGTATTCTCAGCTCTGATAGCCGACAGCTGTCTGCTCTGAGCGCATCCACCGTCACTCTCTCTCACGTACAGGTTGAGCACCGAGCTATTCCCCGGTCTTGTAACACAAGGAGAGCTTGCCAGAGCTCCTTGTATTTGGTCCGGAAGTCCGAACCATCCAAAAAAAAATGCTTTCACACTATAAACTAACCGGACTATGGTTCAGTTTGGTCCGGACCGAGACCACCTCTTTTAATAGGACCAAAATTTGGTCTTTTGATCCGGATCGTAGTCCAAGGCACCTTTCTCACCTGCAATTTTGGTTGGGACCAAACTGAAAAGTCCGAAAGTCCGGACGAAATGAGGTAGGTGTGAAAACGCCCTAAATTCCATCTTTCATTTAAAGACGTACACCTTCTAGATGTTATTGTACGGTTATTGGGGACATATTTTATTTGTATTTTGTTGCCTCTTCCATGTCATTTTGTCATTTGACGTCAATTGGCGTATTCATCAGTCTGTATATTTTCTGTAACACAATGTGACTTTGAATTGGATTGCGTTCCCTGTTCATTGTGAAGCCTGTCCAGGATAAGGTGCTTATGTACACTTGCATATGGACGCTGTGCAGTTGGACGATGATTACTGTATGTTTGACGTGCTGGAGCGCATTCATTTCTAATACAGCTGGCGATATCTTGTGTAATGTACACATTTACATTATACCATGGAGGCGTACTTACACACTGAACACTGAGCGAACAAATAATTATTGATTGCTTTAAACCCAATTGTCTCCTCCTTGTAAAATGACACGCCGCTCCTCAGACTCAGTATCATAGTCGAGAGTCAATATTTACTGGGTGAAGTGACTGCAGACAGCCAGCAGATCATGCATGTTGCACACAGCCTCCTATATCACCAGAGACAGTTATGCAAGAAGGCCACACAACGGCATGTTCAGTATGACCCACACACACGAGAGGGACTTATAGGAAAAATGATGAAAGTCTTCACGACATTCACTTCTGTCAAAACAACACTAAAGCTAATATTTACATCTATGCACACAGTATTTGCGTAAGCACTTGCACACACACGTTTGTTTCACTATCTTTGTGGGGACCCGTCATTGACATAATGCATTCCCTAGCCTCTTACCCTAATCTTCACATCTAAATGCCTAACCTTAACCCTTACCCTCACCCTAACCATAACCTAATTCTAACCCTAAAACCAAGTCTTAACACTCAAACAGCCCTTTAACCTTGTGGGGTCCAGCATTTTGGGCCCCACAAGGCTGTGCAGACCCCACAGGTATACTGTATTCCCCGGTTTTTGGACCCCACGAATATAATAAAACAAGCACACGCACGCACGCACGCACGCACGCACGCACGCAGGGGGAAGGAAGAAGACAGAGGAAGAAAGTGGAGGCGTGAAAAGCTATGTATGGATTGGCAGAAAAACATCTTTCAACGGTTGCATAGCAACCAAACGAAAGTCAAACTGAACTCTGTGCAATCTGCCAAAAAAAGTACCACTCTCTGCTTTTCAGGCACTTAGAGGATGAAGAACTCCCCCGTTTAGGCAACACACACGCGCACACACACCCATATCATCAACCAACACACACACAAATCCTATACAGCTGCTTCTGGAGCCAGAGAGGATGTGGTTAAGGAGTGATGATGAGGAACAGCTTTAGGGATGGGGAGATGAAATGATGAGAGATGAAGGAAGGGCCAACAGCAGAGAGAAATATGAGGGAAAGCAAGTTATATAAGAAAGGTAGAGGGGGGGAAAAAAGAGCTCATTATCTGTGTGAACAATGCCGTTCCAAGTCTTGCAGGGAAATGTCTCCTCTATTAGCTTCTAAATTGTCAGTGGGTCTTTGACAGACCCGTTGCATCTATTACCATTGATCAAATTTGAATGAGCCACTTTAGTTAAAGCAAATTAAGTAAGTCACATCAAATAAAGATACATGCCCTTCAGCAATGCACCTGGTATATTGTGTTAGTAATACTTTTGAATGCTCAATATCTTTGTTTTTATTAAGGTTGGACGAGCATAACACTTTCATTTCCACTCCAGCAAGTCTTTATCTTTAGACAGCAAAACCATCAGCTCAGAGTAACGGCGCCACGTCATTCACCACTGAATAACATTCTTGCTTTAGATTGCATTTCAAAGTGCAACACGTATTAGTAGTCCTTGTTCCTTAAATGCCTGAGGCAGTGAGTGCAGTGGTATCCATTTTTCATCTCTGCCTGTTGTATCTTGAGTGACACTGTTAAGCACATAATGTACAGCCGAGGAAATAAACAGTCACAAAAGCTATCTAGGGAAACTTTATATTCAAGCCGCTTGGATGTTATTTGACATGCCATCACAGTGGTTCCCCGATATCTCCTCGCACTCGCCCATTTAACCGCGTAAGCCCAGCATTTGCTGTGACCTCCAACTAGCGCTGGGTGACATATCTAATAAACTGGATTCGTTCAAGAAAATCGAGCTGATACAAGGCCAGTCTGGATCGACGACAATTGATTTCCCGGATAATCGCCGGCACCGGATGTTTTCCGGCGAGGTGCGTTGCCACTGTCTAACGCCATTCTCTTCGGGAAACGACAACAACCTTCGAGCTAGCAAGCTACATTCTGAAAAAGGCAAGTTTTGAAGAACATTGGGATCGTTCAACAACGCAGGCCTGCTTGGTTCTTTCGAAGAATGATTGTAAAGATTTACAAAGAATATGTTTACGGCATTTAGTATTAACTGGGATGTTTTGGGACCGATTGGTGGGATTGCTGTGGATGAAGTACGCACGACGATACCAGTGGAGAGAAGAGTGAGACTTAAAGTAGTTAGGAGTGATTAACTAACAGTGTGCGTGCGTATGTGGCATTTTCTTTTGTGGCGTGCAAATGTTTTACTGTGGGGTGAGGGAAATGTGTGTTACGTGCAATATGTTTTTACCACGGGATGTGTGCAATTTATTGTTGTGACTGGTACAGCTGGTGCTGTATTATTTGTTCATATGTTCTGTTAAGGCATTTATTTATGTGTGCAGCTTTTGAGTCCAAAACAAATTTCCCTAAGGGGACAATACAGTATATTGTATTGTGTCATACGTTTCCACCAAAACAAGTCAAAAAAATATCTGAGTGTCTTTCACGATATGTTGCAGCCTTTTGCGATATGTATATTGCAACAGATGATATCGCGATAATTAAAAAACAAAACAAATAATGTAATGTGCAGCCCTACTAATGTGCAGCCCTACACTTTATGTCACGGCTTACAGAACTGTCGTGATTCCAGGATGTTAGCAGGCTGTGGCTAGCTTGCGTTTGTTGACGAAGGCCACGGGAGGCGATGGAACAGTGTGTGGATTCCGCTTTGTTCAGAAATTTGTGCAATCGCTGCTACGACTGCTGCTACAGCATGCTTTAGTTTTTAGTCAAACTCTTAGAAACATTGCAAACAAGATTTTATTAAACCCATCTTGCAAGATTGTATAAGGACCTTGAGTCGTCACTAGTGGCGTCCTGATTAAAAAATGAGAAACTGCTACCGGAATGTTATGTACACTGCTGTTTGCTAATGATAATTAGTGTTCTAGGTTAGCAAATCTGTATTTTTGCCAACCTCTCAGAGTCAGTCACCGGTGTGCCCAAATCATTTTACATTTTACACACAGTGAAATGCTTGCAGTATAAAGCCTGTGGTATAGGCTGAGGTGGAAATAGTCTCGCATTGCCAGATGTTGTTTGCATTTCTTAAAACCAATCACAATCGTCTTGGGCGGCGCTAAGCTCCGGACGCAGAGACGGTGGCACTGCAAAATAGTCTCAGGAAGGAACTTGTTTTGGTGGAATATTTGCACCCCGCAAAAGAAAACACCACATACAATATTAAATATAGTTAACTGTTCACACATTACAGTAACGTAAGCTATTTAAATTAGCTAGATAGATGGTTAAACCTCATTAGCTCTTACCAGTGTATCGCCGTGTGTAACGTTACTTCGTCCACAGCAATCCTGCTACATCGGTCCCAAAATGTCCCAGTTAGAGAGTAAATGTCGTAAACGTTTTCTTTGTAAATCTTTACAATTATTCTCCAAAAGAACCAAGCAAGGCTGCCTTGTTGCACGATCCATACTTTAGTCAAAACTTGCCATTTTCAGAGTGTAGCTTGCTAGCTCGAAATGTATTGTTGTTTCCCGAAACAAACCAAGTTTTGCAAGGTGGGGGACATCAGGCGGGACATCCTGCGGCGCCGGATGTTCCGGCGATTATCCTGGAAATGAACTGTTGTCGATCCAGACTAAGGTGGATAGTACGAGTAACTGATACCGATCTATTTGAATACAGTATGCCACACAGACAGTACATCTGTAGAGTGCTTTCACTTTAGGTTCAACTTTGGTTGACTTGGGCATGGAAACGAGTGCTATCAACCAGCAAACCGTCTCACACTAGCAAGACCGGAGTAGAGGAAGCTAACCTTCTGACTTATTCAAGTTGTCTCCAGCTGAATGAAAATTGCCATCAGTACATCTGCAGCTTGTTGTATTATAATGAAGATTATATGGTATCAGGGTACTTAGACATGCCATCTGCAGTTCCAATTACACAACAGCTTGACAAAATGAGCTGAAGGCAAACAGGTACAGTCACGGTCATTAGTCTCTTTACCTAGTCATTAAAATATAACCTAACCCTGCATTAATTCAGTGCACTGCACTGATTAGCCAACGGTCGCAGACTAATCACTCAACAAAATCTTCAGCAGAGGCCCCATTAGCAGTATTGCATCTTAAATGTCAGCACTCTACCACTGATTTGTTCTTACTGGTTCAGAGACATTTAAAACTAACTGTGTCCCTTCTTTCCCAGCAGCTGCTGGACACTAAGCAACTAGTTTGGGGGAATGCATGCATCTTGAATATAGGTGCGTACTTAATAAAGGAGCAACTTTGAAAAAGCATTTCTGTTCCCTTCTTGTCCTTTGGAATGCGCCTTGGTCGACACGCTCAAACATGAATCCACCGATTTCTTTTTTTTGTCACATTTAATTGCCTTTATCATTTAGACTTCATGGTGATACATTTGTCTTCTTTTCCACAAGCAAGTAATGAACTGATGGCGCACAAGGGTTGAAAGCAGAGCAGAAAAATAATTATATCTATCTATCTATCTAAAAAAAAACTTAACTTCACAGTCACTTAACCCTTGTGTTGACTTCGGGTCAACTTTTGTTTTATATCAGAAAATATGGGACGCTGAAAATGTGTAGAAGAAAAATTAAAAAATTTAAAACGTTGGAAAAAGCAAAAACAAACTGTTAAAAGAGGCGTCAAAAACGTCGAAAAGGTTGAAGGGAAGACAACACAAGGGTTAACAGTATTGAGCTGTAAACAGCGGTCAATACACTGTGTGGCTACAAACCAAAGAACAACAACTGAACTACAGCTCAGCTCTTATATACCAGCTGATGCAATTACTGCCTCAATCAGATGATTGTCAAAAAGCTGTGACTATACTCTACTACTAATTGTGTTACTGCGAAAACTATGACTGAATGCTTTCTATCCACCATATACATGTGATTTTTACTGAACACACTGATGCCAGTGACAAAGTTCCATTTAAAAAATGCTTCATTTCCAGCTTTGTCCAGCTGTCCACCTTTGGGATAATGTCCCAAAGTATCTGTTCAAAAATGCTAATATCTTTCACGTCTTACCTGTGTGCTGGCGCCAGGGTTGCCTTGGCTGAGCGGCCGCCATGCTGACTGCCGAGTGAATACTGTGGTGCATACATTCAAAGTTGTACGTGGAAGTGGGAGAAGTCATTGTTCCTGCTGAACTGCACAATCTGGCACAGTGTATTGCTCTTATAGTGTAATTGGTACCACGTGTTTCCAAAAAAAAGTTTTTTTTGTTTTTGTTTTTTTGTTGTTTTTTTTTTAAATGGAACTTTGTCACTGGCATCAGTTTGTTCAGTAAAAATCACATGTATATGGTGGATAAAAAGCATTCAGTCATAGTTCTCGCAGTAACACAATTTCCTGAAGGTAACATGACTGAGGAGAGTCTTCTGCCTTCTTTGTTAGGCTTAAGCTTCGGTGCTTTTTAACAGCGAATATTCGAGGCTTTGGTGGCGGCAGGGGAAACCAACATTTCCGACCACACTTGAAGGCAGCTTTATTTCACGGAATAAGAGAGAAAGAAAAGTGACTGCTTTGTTGTTGCAGGACACAGTCACGAGTCACAGTTGTTACACAACATCCTGGGCCGTTCAGTGATTGTGTCACTTTTTTTCTGGCAAAGATAGAGGGGTCAATGACGTGACGCCCATTTTTTTGTGTCTATAAGGTTAAATTAAATTTAAATACATTAAATAAAAAAACAACAACAGACAAATTATGTCAATGCGTACTTTTTTAGAGGCCATATTGTAAAGTTTGGTTTTAATTAATTTTAAGAGAATAATTGGCGATTAATGGTAAAAATGTCTAAGTGGTGTAACCGTCAAAAACTTTGTACCAAAATGTTTAGCTTGCTTAAAAAGGTCAAATTTCTTAATAACAGATCCCATAAACTACTTGGGCATTAACCTAAATTAAAGGTTATTATACGTATTTACAATATATTTTAAAATTATGCTTATGTTTATTTTAGAGGTAATGTATCCAACACTTTATTAAGATAGCTTAAATTAAAATTAATATATCATTCCTTTGCAATGTTACAATCATTTCTTAACAATTTAATAAAATAGAATGAGGCAGTTGAACTGTGACCCCTAATGTGGTACAAGAACAGCAGCTTTAAAACACCTAAAACAGTCAAGGATTATTTAATTTAAGTATAAAATGTTACTTAAATATTAATAATGTTGTAACCTATGGTCCCCCAGTGGCTAGAAATGGCGATAGGTGTAAACCAAGCCCTTATGAGGTCATAAGGAGGAAGGTTACCTCCCTTTTCTCTGCTTTGCCCGCCCAGAGAATTTGGCCCACCCATGAGAAAGAGAGAGACATCATGGTTTTCAAACAGGCAAAGTGGCAGTTGGTCAAGGCCACACCCCCACTCTCCACCTTGCCCCCCCGCTCTCAGAAATGGCACGTCCTAAGTAAAGCTCATTGTGGGACTGGCTCTAGTGGCTGTAATTCTGCACCAGGGCTGAATTTTGGGAAAGAGACTTCAGATACAGTATTAGGGGACCACTAAGGCCTATATAAAAGATACTTCAGATACAGTATTAGGGGACCACTAAGGCCTATATAAAAGAGACTTCAGATACAGTATTAGGGGACCACTAAGGCCTATATAAAAGAGACTTCAGATACAGTATTAGGGGACCACTAAGGTCTATATAAAAGCATCCAAAAAAGCACCATGTCATGGGACCTTTAAAGAGCTCATATTATGCTCATTTTCAGGTTAATAATTGCATTTAGAGGTTGTACCAGAATAGTTTTACATGGTTTAATTTTCAAATAACACCATATTTTTGTTGTACTGCACATTGCTGCAGCTCCTCTTTTCACCCTGTGTGTTGAGCTCTCTGTTTTAGCTACAGAGTGAGACCTCTCACTTCTGTTCCATCTTTGTTAGTAACTAGGTAAGTACTACTAGCCAGTCAGAAGCAGAGTATGAGGGTGTGCAATACTAGCAGCTAGGCGAGCATTATAACTTGTGTTACAAAGTGACCACGTTTGTCTCTGAAGTAAAGGCTGGACTACAACAGAGCTGTTTGGAGCAGTTTGTGAACAGTGTTTTCTGTTGGAGATGGTAAGTCCCTTTGGGGTGGACTTTGGGCTTTTTCACTTTGTAAACCTATGACATCCCAAAAAGCAGAATACGAGCTCTTTACCTGTAAACATGTTAAAGGGCATGCACAACCCTAAACAGACTTGCTTCTCCCTCTCTCTTTTACCGATCTATCTACCTCTTTCTCACACACAAACACTATGTTCACACATACACATACAATTTGTTAAGATGTTGTTTAATTTAATCTGATGAGTTTTAAATATATTTAAATATTTGTCATTGAAATGAAATTAAACGCCAAGTTCAATAAACTACTTAGACTGCAGTGCTTGATAGTGTCACTTACAAGGTTTTTGACTATAGAAGCATCACGTCAGGTGATGTAACTGGTTTGTGTCAAATGTCCAACCTTTGTAAAAGAAATGGTGAAAATCCTATTTCAAATGAAATAAAATGTACAATAACACAAAATATACATTTTAACGAAACTTAAGGATGCCTTTAAAAAAGCTTTTTCAAAGTTTTTAATTTTCTCATCTGGCCAACCCTTATTCGTCATTGACCCAGAGGCAGTGATGTTTCCTGTTAACAGTAACGTTATGGGACTCGCACACTGCGATATGGACTAGTCTGATATCCCGTTAATGTTACAGGATTGTCCACCGCACGATGATGTCAGGTTGCTTTTCTCCAAAAGTTGAATCGGACTCAACTTTTTGCCGCAGGCATTCCAAATATATGGAAAGACCTGCGTTTTTGCCAGACTGTCTGACGAGTGACAACCGACGCAGTGTTTAAGAATGAATGCTCAGCCAGCCAGTGCCTCAATGTTTTGGCATAATGCACAGCCTGCTATATTTGCCTTTATCAAATCGCCTGAAAAAGATACCAGGCTGCTACAGTATAACGATACAGACCTCTACAAACATCCGACTGCTTGCTTTTACCAGTGTATCAACGTGTGTACTTCGTCCACAGCAATCCCCACCAATCGGTCCCAAAACGTTCCAGTTAGAGAGTAAATGCCGTAAACATATTCTTTGTAAATCTTTACCATCATTCCCTGAAAGAACCAAGCAGGTCTGCCTTGTTGCACGATCCAAATTGTCTTCAAAACCTGCCATTTTCAGAGAGTAGCTAGCTAGCTCCAAGGTTGTTGTTGTTTCCTGAAGCAGAGCGTGAGAACAGAAACACACAGAGAGCGGACGCTGATGCGCCGGATGTCAGGCAATTATCCTGGAAATCTACTTCCGTTGCTCCAGACTAATAGATAGCAGGAAGTTTACTTGGAAGTTGAAGGTTGAGGTATTTTCTCTTACTGGCTAATTTTTTTAAAAAAAGAACCGTGAGAGGCCTACAAGGCAGCTAGTATTGAATCTAATTATTGTTCTGCAGAAACAAAGACAGGAATGTAATTATGTTTGGATAATGCCATCTAGCCCACCAATACAAATCACTTTCATTTATATAAATGAATGATATTTCAAATTGCCTTCACACCTTATTTTGAGAAATGGCAATTGGACATCCAGTGCAGTGTTTGAAAAAAAAGGGGCAAATGAGCCATAAAAATGCCTTAATTGGCTCTAATCCTGGGGATCAGCTTGGGACATCCTAACTTAACACTGCGAGTTACCACCAAACACTATACCTGCATTGTAGGGGTGGTACGGTTCACAAAACCCACGGTTCGGTTCGTATCACGGTTTTAGGGTCACGGTTTTCGGTTCTGTACGGTTCTTGTTATTTTTTCTTTTAATCTTTAACACTCCAGAAATATACTTCAGCATATGATATATAGCTTAATTATCCACAATGTAGGATACATTATGAAATAATTATATATCATGTACTCATGCACAAACTGAATTTGACTTGACTTTAAGCACATTATTGGGACCATCGCTGAGGAAAGCTAGGTGAGATGTTGATACAGCAAGAGGGAAGACATTGATGATTTCAACATGCTTAAAACAGTTTACATTATTAGTTAATTTCCTATCCTGGCCTGGGACACACAGTCATACGGTTTGATAAAGTACTTAGTGGACTTATCATTGCACTTACAATAACGAGCGTAGCTGTCAGGTCCTCCTGTATACGTCTCATCTCCGTTTTTTCCTGCATCCACCGTGTGCGTTTGTGTGTGTGTCTCCTGCAGAGACCCGACAGGATCTAAACTGCAGCCGCTTCAGCGACTTTAGAGTGAAAAAATGTTACAGTACATTGATGTTAGAATGTATACAGATTGGCAGGACGGTCTGAAGTGTTTTGCACGGTCTTTAGCTGTACGTTTTGTTGGTAACTTGTCCACACCTCTTCTTTCGCGCGAAAGGGAACCGAGCCGGACCGAGCGGTTCGGATGTTTTTTCATGAACCGCACCACCCCTACTGCATTGTTACTGCCACTTCATCTGACTAAAAAACAACCTCTTAGGACTCAAACTGGGTCATCACACAGATGCCACAGCGCCAAGACAGTCACCTTTGACTCCCACCCGATGAGGAGTTCATCCCGGAGTCTTGGGGACCAAATCGATCATGCAGCATAAAAAAAAACAAAAAAACAAAAAAACAGGGAGCTACAGTAGATGAAAGAATGAGGACAATAAGGGTGGTGGTTTTGGGGGACGCTCAGATGGGAACAGGGGTTCACTTGTCTCACAGTCCACGCGTAGTCTCTGGGCCTCACGCCAGATTATCCAAACCTACCCAGAGCACTTTATGGTTTTGTAAATGAGGCCTGGAACACAACAACAGATGAAAAAAGCGGATGCTGGATGCTGTGAGCAGCTTCATTAATGCTGTTTTGGAAATGAGCTGGAATGTTTGTTGTGCTGTCAAAGCAGCGTCCCAATCATGCCTCATGTCATAATGGAACAACTAATGGCACGATGACAACAATGAGAGCAAACACAAAATGCGATTCACACACAAACAAACTTGTATAACCAAAAACCATAGCTAGTAATTTGGTTTTCGGGCCAACCCAGGCTCAGGGAAATCCTACAAGAGCTACTGTAGCTACGAAGTGGCTCAATTTATAGCCAAGCACAGAAAACAATTAGCAGAGGAAGCCTTTATAAAAGGAGTGTCTCACTAAAGCAGTCGCAGTAAAAGCAACAAGAGTTTAACAAAAGTCAAGTTTCCATCCAAATTCAGCACAAATTTGAAAACAGAAAATGCGAAGATTCAAGAGTATAGAACAAAACTCGCTCATTAAATTAAAAGTCTTATAGCCCAGGATTATATACTTCTTTCTCCATGTGGCTCTAAAGCATGCTGGGAAACCAGAGTTGTCCCTGTGTTAACTGTGATGCACAGCTGGGGCTGAACATTAATGTTATATCAGTTGGAAACAAGCAAATGAAGATGTCACCCTTGGGCCCAGAAGCTTTTCATCTGTGGCTCTGATCTTGTGATTGAACAAGTCTGAAAATAAATCGCGCTTTTAATAAAATCGCACTTTGTAAAAGCTAGTCTCCCATTGAAGAAAGAAAAAACTCTCTCTCTCTCTCTCTCTCTCTCTCTTCCCCGCCCCCCCGGCACAGAAAGAAAAAAACACAATGTTTCTCTGAATACCCATTTCTGCTGCACAAAAAGCAGAAAAAAAAAACAAATGGTATTCTGAGAATGGCATTTTAGTGAATAAACTGTTTTCTATGGATTCAGGCCCCTGGAGCGCAGATAGTGTCAGCCAACTGTTTAAGCCTCTTAAACAATCACGTTATTGTTGTACAACCAGGCACTTTGGATGAAGGTGCTGATCAAACGGCATGTGTGAGATCGGAGGTATGGAACCATTTTAAACAAGTCGTGGGCTTTGTCGAGTGCATTAGGCGAAATGCGGCACGCTGCTCGCCTATGACAGCAAATATTGAAGTAGTGGTTGAGAACGTCAGTTATAACGGTCCATGTATTAAAAAAGTGTCGGGTTGAAATCGGGCTCGGGCTCATAATTCCAGTTAATGTGTCGGGCCGGGCCGGTCTCAGACAACGTGCACGGGCTCGGGTTGGGCTTGATTTTTTGGGCCAGATCTAAGCTCTAGTCTGGAGAGATGGGGTCTTCTCCGATATCAACATGTTTAACGTTAGCTACATAACGTTACAGGTCGAGGGGTGTTGCGATGACATCATCGATACGCACGTATGCGGTTTCGCCGTCCAAACGAGGAACAAACTGAAATTAGCTTGACATTACCCGCCGGAGCTGTATGTGAGAACAGAATGCCCGAATCATCAATCATTACGCTGCCAGCTCCTTAGTTCAAAGTCTGTGTAATCTCCGACTGAGCACAAAGTGTGAGAATTCACAGCAAGTGAGTGGGCGTGTTGATGACGTTTCCATGTGTGAAGAAGAAGGGTGATTTACACGAAGATGGAAACAGAAACGTCTGACTGGAGAGACGGCGAGATTTGGGACCCGTCTGTCTGTAAAGGTTGACACCGAAACGGCTCAAGGAACCCGCAAGAGACTCAGTTGTTTCAAACCAAATTACGAACCAGCACAGTGACGCGGTATTATCCACGTCATGTCCTGCCTCCTACACTTTCTACTAGGGGTGCACTAGTAGAAAGTGTAGGTACGATATTGAGATTGGATATCGGGGATCGGGGATCAGAACAATTAACAGATCCACGGGCCGATCCAGTTCGGTTAGTTTTTTCCCCCCTCTGTCGCACGCGTGTCGCACGTTGGAAGAGTTGAGTGTACAAATGAATAAGAATTCAACACATTACATCTATGTTATTTTGTCTTAGTTAGGAAAGTAATGTTTAGTTAGGAAAGTCTGGTGCCCTTAGTCTCTTCTACATGGTGGAAGGAAGGTATAAGGTGGAAGGTATACAGTGTATTATTAATTCAACGACGGTATCGGATCGGTATCAGGTATCGACAGATACACAAAGCCCAGGCATCGGTATCGGGACTGAAAAAGTCGGATCGGTGCATCCCTACTTTCTACCCAGCACCACCCCTTCGTCTAAACCAAACGGAGCATTACCGGTTAAGTAAGAATGCAGCCGACGCAAACAATCTCTTGTTGTGCGTTACATGTGTGAAAGGGACACTTCAAACAACGTCAGGACCTGATCTGTCGGACATTGTCCGGAATTCATATGTGAAAACAGCTTTAATTTGCAACACTTCTATACCAACACACTGGTACTCCCTTGCAGTAGATGCACCCAATATGCAACAACAACTTGAACTCTTTCAGACGGATGCATCGAAGGAAGGCACAATAGAGCAAAGCCAGAGGAGAGGGGGCAATCAGATGATTGCCTGGGTTAAACAGGAAGTGGCTCCATTAGCAGGCCATTAGAGGCGGTTGTTGGTCATTGCGTGTGGGTTTAGGACAGCATTGATGAGGACAAAGAATATGCCTTTAAGTCTATCATTAGACTCACCGTGCTCCAAAGCTTTCTGACTGACAGGGTGACAAACCTGACTGAGAAAAAAAAAAGGCCAGATGGGGCTAACGCTTTGTCTTGTGACGGACAAATTGTAGGTCCAGGTAAATAGCATGGCCATTAGAGAGCAAATGCTTATTTTCAACAGCTGTAGAATATACTCTCTATATGTAACTTTAATAGTTTTTCGAAGCCTGAGTGCTGCTGTGCCTCAGAGGGAGCTCCAGCCTGACATCCCATTTCTAAAAACTAAAGAAAAGACTAGATTAGATCGAAATTAGATTCAAGCTGATGACACATCTCCTCGGCTTTTATGTAGGTTAATGCATTCTTTGCCTCTAGGTTCGTCGTGTACTCACATGTCCGTGTAGGGCTCGCAACAAAATTTATTTTTGCCGCATTAAAAAGGACTGTATAATTTAGGATGCGGGGAGACTTTGCCGTTCATGTGCAGTGGCTCTGAAAGGGCTGAACACCCACTGGCCTATGAAGGCATTTACAGTAGCTGAGTGCATGGATACAACTTATTTTTCTTATCACGGATAAATTAATTTGACAAAATATTTGCCGTGCTATAAGCCAAATGATGAAAACCTTCAGTGTGTGAAAGAACATTTCCGATTAAATCGCAACTTTCTGGAAACACAAATGAACTTTAGAAAGCTGAACTTGTAATTCCATGGTGTATCATAGACTATGCTCATCCTGCATTCTCTCTTTTGAATTTCTGACTTAACACAAACATACGAGGTCACTTATCAATTCAATATGAACTCACAACCATCTTATGGTTATGAAATTCCTCTGTTTTTGCGACACTGGGGAATCCCACCTCCTCCCTCCCAACCAAGCTGCCGAAGTTGCTCCTATTTGTTGTGTCTAGTTAAGTCTAGCCTGGCTTTCACATGAGAACCACGTGCCTAAAAGCACAAATACTCCTGTGGAGCTCTTAAAGTGGGGGTGGATGTAGCGCTGCACTAATAATTAGTATACAAATCGGTTATCTGATCGACAGAAAATGTATTGGAATTATTATTATTATTGTTATTATATCATTATATCGCTATTGTGATACAAGATTAGATGTTGTCTTAGATTTTGGATATCGTGATATGACATAAGGGTTGTCTTTTCCTGGTTTTAAAGGCTGCATAACAGTAAAGTGATGCAAGTTTATGAACTTAACAGACTGGTCTAGCTGTCCTATTATTTGCCTTTGTTCACTTAGTCATTACATCCAGCGTACTGATGGTTATTTATCAAAAAATCTCATTGTGTAAATATTTTGTGAAAGCACCGATAGTCAACACTACAATATCGTTGCGATATCGATACCGAGGTATTTGGTCCAACATACTGTGATATTTGATTTTCTGCATATCGCCTAGCTCTCTTGGCAACTATTGCGATAAGTCATGTTTTAAGTTTCTAGCTTCTCTAACGTGAGGTTTTGATGCCTTCTTTGTCAGACATGACCGTAAACTCATATATATATATATATATATATATATATATATATATATATATATATATATATATATATATATATATATATATATATATATATATTCATATTCCAGTTTTGGACTGTTGGTCAGACAAATTAAAGACATTGTAAGAAAACTACTTAGTCCGTGGGAACATTTTACGGGCATTTCTCATTATTTTCTGGCATTTTGTAGACAAGACTAATAAAAAAATAAAAATAAAAAAAAACTCCTCTGATTAGGCGTTAAAGAAAGCAGTCGTAAAATACAGCACTAGGTGGGTGAAGAAATTCGATTCATTTACATGTAAGAACCACGATTTTCATGTCAATTTCAGGAGAATCTCCCAGTTCAACTTATTCATATTTATATACAGGGTGCGCTCTGTGAAAAACAAACTGAGGGGGGGAAGTTTTTGATCATGCACAACAAAACAAAACATGCAAGGATCAATTCCAATACCATACTAATACCATGGATAGTGCCACTCGGTTAGGCATGCCAAAACACTTCAATATTCAATGGAAAATAATCTCAAAATGGAATAGCACAACGTGGTACCAACATAAAACACAGCGCTTATAAGCTGGGGAGCGGAGTTCACTTCCCGGCGAAAACTAAATATTTTCACCCAGAAAGCGCTCGTTTGTTCCTCGGGAGGGTTTTAATCCAAACCACAATCTTTTTCCTAAACTTAACTAGTCGTTATGGTGCCTAAACATTTTCTCCCCACCTGGGATTATAAAACTTCAGCAGAGACAGGGATATATAGAACAGAAAGGCGGGGGGTGGGGGGGGGGAGGAATCCCACGCATCCCCGCGGTAAAAATCGCACCCTGTTTATATTTATCATTACGTTCGGGGGTCACGGTCCGGTGCACACCGCCCTATGCAAAATACATGGCATGTAGATTGATGCCAGTAATGTGGAACCACAGTTCATAAGCATGGGTTCTGCCCGGAAACGATAGCAACACGCAGCACAACGAGCTGACTGGCATGTCAGTCAGTCACACTGTGGCGAGCGCAAAGGAGATTTAAATGGAAACGCATACAGTAGAACCGAGATGTGCCAATCAACACCAGTCCCAATGCATACATTATTTAATATCTTCAAATGTATAGCATAAGAGAGGCTTTTCAGTTTTATAGCCTATTCAGTCCCTCCAGAAAAACGCAATTATGTGATCGCATAATTCAATGCGCAATCAGCCAACGTCCGCATATTAATGCGGGGGCCGCACTTTCGCCGCATAAATTGCCGATTTCCGCGCAAAATATGCGGGGCTTGCATGATTTCATAATCCCCGCATTTTCGTTGCAAAAAGAGTCCCATATATC